>NW_027474781.1:0-28636 GCF_050947335.1 Megachile rotundata | reverse complement strand
ACAATTACTATACTTATTACTGTTATTATTGTCAATCTAACTCATATTATAAGTCATATTATGCTTAAATGATCGATAGAACTACATTTACTATACTCACTACTCTTAGTATTATCAATCTAACTCATATTATTAGCCATATCATGCTTATATTATCGATAGAACGGCAATTACTAGACTTATTACTGTTATTATTATCAATCTAACTCATATTATTAGCCATATTATGCTTGTATGGTCGATAGAACGACAATTACTATACTTATTACACTCACTATTATCAATCTAACTTATATTATTAACCATATTATGCAGATATGATCGATAGCACGACAATTACTATACTTATTACTGTTATTTTTATCAATCTAACTCGTATTATTAGCCATATTATGCTTAAATGATCGATAGAACGACAACTACTATACTTATTACTCTTATTATTATCAATCTAACTCATATTATTAGCCATATGCTTATAATATCGATAGAACGACATTTACTATACTCACTACTCTTATTATTATCAAACTAACTCATATTATTAGCCATATTATGCTTATATTATCGATAGAACGACAATTACTATACTTATTACTGTTATTATTGTCAATCTAACTCATATTATAAGTCATATTATGCTTAAATGATCGATAGAACTACATTTACTATACTCACTACTCTTAGTATTATCAATCTAACTCATATTATTAGCCATATTATGCTTAAATGATCGATAGAACGACAATTACTATACTTATTACTCTTATTATTATCAATCTAACTCATATTATTAGCCATATTATGCTTATAATATCGATAGAACGACAATTACTATACTTATTACTGTTATTATTATCAATCTAACTCATATTATAAGTCATATTATGCTTAAATGATCGATAGAACTACAATTACTATACTCACTACTCTTAGTATTATCAATCTAACTCATATTATTAGCCATATCATGCTTATATTATCGATAGAACGGCAATTACTAGACTTATTACTGTTATTATTATCAATCTAACTCATATTATTAGCCATATTATGCTTATATGATCGATAGAACGACAATTACTATACTTATTACACTCACTATTATCAATCTAACTTATATTATTAACCATATTATGTAGATATGATCGATAGCACGACATTTACTATACCTATTACTCTTATTATTATCAACCTAACTCATATTATTAGCCATATTATGCTTAAATGATCGATAGAACGACAATTACTATACTTATTACTCCTATTATTATCAATCTAACTCATATTATTAGCCATATTATGCTTATAATATCGATAGAACGACAATTACTATACTTATAACTGTTATTTTTATCAATCTAACTCGTATTATTAGCCATATTATGCTTTAATGATCGATAGAACGACATTTACTATACCTATTACTCTTATTATTATCAACCTAACTCATATTATTAGCCATATTATGCTTATAATGTCGATAGAACGACAACTACTATACTTATTACTCTTATTATTATCAAACTAACTCATATTATTAACCATATTATGCAAATTTGATCGATAGAACGACAGTCACTATACTTATTACTCTTATTATTATCAACCTAACTCATATTATTAGCCATATTATGCTTAAATGAACGATAGAACTACAATTACTATACTCACTACTCTTAGTATTATCAATCTAACTAATATTATTAGCCATATTATGCTTATATTATCGATAGAACGACAGTTACTATACTTATTACTGTTATTATTATCAATCTAACTCATATTATAAGTCATATTATGCTTAAATGATCGATAGAACTACAATTACTATACTCACTACTCTTAGTATTATCAATCTAACTCATATTATTAGCCATATTATGCTTATGTGATCGATAGAACGACAATTACTATACTTATTACACTCACTATTATCAATCTAACTTATATTATTAACCATATTATGCAGATATGATCGATAGCACGACATTTACTATACCTATTACTCTTATTATTATCAACCTAACTCATATTATTAGCCATATTATGCTTAAATGATCGATAGAACGACAATTACTATACTTATTACTGTTATTTTTATCAATCTAACTCGTATTATTAGCCATATTATGCTTAAATGATCGATAGAACGACAACTACTATACTTATTACTCTTATTATTATCAATCTAACTCATATTATTAGCCATATTATGCTTATATGATCGACAGAACGACAATTACTATACTTATTACACTCACTGTTATCAATCTAACTCATATTATTAACCATATTATGCAAATTTGTTCGATAGAACGACAATCACTATACTTATTACACTTATTATTATGAATCTAACTCATATTATTAACCATATTATGCCGATGTGATCGATAGAACGACAATTACTATACTTATTACTCTTATTATAATCAATCTAACTCATATTATTAACCATATTATGCTAATATGATCGGTAGAACGACACTTACTATACTTATTACACTCACTATTATCAATCTAACTTATATTATTAACCATATTATGCAGACATGATCGATAGCACGACATTTACTATACCTATTACTCTTATTATTATCAACCTAACTCATATTATTAGCCATGTTATGCTTATATGATCGATAGAACGACAATTACTATACTTAGTACTCTTATTATGATCAATTTAACTCATATTATTAACCATATTATGCTAATATGATCGATAGAACGACAATTACTATACTCATTACTCTTATTATTATCAATCTAACTCATATTATTAGACATATTATGCTTATATGAGCAATAGAACGACAATTACTATACACATTACTCTTACTATTATCAATCTAACTCACATTATTAACCATATTATGCAGATATGATCGATAGCACGACATTTACTATACTCACTACTCTTATTATTATCAAACTAACTCATATTATTAACCATATTATGCTAATATGATCGATAGAACGACACTTACTATACTTATTACACTCACTATTATCAATCTAACTCATATTATTAACCATATTATGCAGATATGATCGATAGCACGACATTTACTATACCTATTACTCTTATTATTATCAGCCTAACTCATATTATTAGCCATATTATGCTTATATGATCGACAGAACGACAACTACTATACTTATTACACTCACTGTTATCAATCTAAATCATATTATTAACCATATTATGCAAATTTGATCGATAGAACGACAATCACTATACTTATTACTCTTATTATTATCAACCTAACTCATATTATTAGCCATATTATGCTTAAATGATCGATAGAACGACAATTGCTATACTTATTACTCTTATTATTATCAATCTAACTCATATTATTAGCCATATTATGCTTATAATATCGATAGAACGACAATTACTATACTTATTACTGTTATTATTATCAATCTAACTCATATTATTAGCCATATTATGCTTAAATGATCGATAGAACGACAATTACTATACTTATTACTCTTATTATTCTCAATCTGACTCATATTATTAGCCATATTATGCTTATATGATCGATAGAACGACAATCACTATACACATTACTCTTACTATTATCAATCTAACTCATATTATTAACCATATTATGCAGATATGATCGATAGCACGACATTTGCTATACTTATTACACTTGCTATTATCAATCTAACTTATATTATTAGCCATATTATGCTTATATAATCGATGGAACGACAATTACTATACTTATTACTCGTTTTATTATGAATCTAACTCATATTATTAGCCATATTATGCTTATAATATCGATAGAACTACAATTACTATACTCATTACTCTTATTATTATCAATGTAACTCATATTATTAGCCATATTATGCTTATATGATCGATAGAACGACAATTACTATACTTATTACTCTTATTGTTATCAATCTAACTCATATTATTAGCCATATTATGCTTATATGATCGATAGAACGAGAATTACTATAATCACTACTCTTAGTATAATCAATCTAACTCATATTATTAGCCATATTATGCTTATATTATCGATAGACCGACAATTACTATACTTATTACTGTTATTATTATCAGTCTGACTCATATTATTAGCCATATTATGCTTAAATGATCGATAGAACGACAATTACTATACTCATTACTCTTATTATTATCAATCCAACTCATATTATTACCCATATTATGCTTATATGATCGATAGAACGACAATTGCTATACTTATTACTCTTATTATCATGAATCTAACTCATATTATTAACCATATTATGCAGATATGATCGATAGAACGACAATTACTATACCTATTACTCTTATTATTATCAACCTAACTCATATTATTAGTCATATTATGCTTAAATGATCGATAGAACGACAATTACTATACTTATTACTCGTATTATTATCAATCTAACTCATATTATTAGCCATATTATGCTTATAATATCGATAGAACGACAATTACTATACTTATTACTGTTATTTTTATCAATCTAACTCGTATTATTAGCCATATTTTGCTTAAATGATCGATAGAACGACAACTACTATACTTATTACTCTTATTATTATCAATCTAACTCATATTATTACCCATATTATGCTTATATGATCGATAGAACGACAATTACTATACTTATTACTCTTATTATTATCAATCTAACTCATATTATTAGCCATATTATGCTTCTACGATCGATAGAACGAGAATTACTATACTCACTACTCTTAGTATTATCAATCTAACTCATATTATTAGCCATATTATGCTTATATTATCGATAGAACGACAATAACTATACTCATTACTCTTATTATTATCAATCCAACCCATATTATTACCCATATTATGCTTATATGATCGATAGAACGACAATTACTATACACATTACTCTTACTATTATCAATCTAACTCATATTATTAACCATATTATGCAGATATGATCGATAGAACGACAATTACTATACTTATTACTCTTATTATAATCAATCTAACTCATATTATTAACCATATTATGCTAATATGATCGGTAGAACGACACTTACTATACTTATTACACTCACTATTATCAATCTAACTCATATTATTGACCATATTATGCTTAAATTATCGATAGAACGACAATTACTATACTTATTACTCTTATTATTATCAATCTAACTCATATTATTAGCCATATTATGCTTATAATATCGATAGAATGACAATTACTATACTCACTACTCTTAATATTATCAATCTAACTCATATTATTAGCCATATTATGCTTATATGATCGATAGAACGACAATAACTATACTCATTACTCTTATAATTATCAATCCAACTCATATTATTACCCATATTATGCTTATATGATCGATAGAACGACAATTACTATACTTATTACACTCACTATTATCAATCTAACTCATATTATTAACCATATTATGCAGATATGATCGATAGCACGACATTTACTATACCTATTACTCTTATTATTATCAGCCTAACTCATATTATTAGCCATATTATGCTTATATGATCGACAGAACGACAACTACTATACTTATTACTCGTATTATTATCAATCTAACTCATATTATTAGCCATATTATGCTTATAATATCGATAGAACGACAACTACTATACTTATTACTCTTATTATTATCAAACTAACTCATATTATTAACCATATTATGCAAATTTGATCGATAGAACGACAGTCACTATACTTATTACTCTTATTATTATCAACCTAACTCATATTATTAGCCATATTATGCTTAAATGATCGATAGAACTACAATTACTATACTCACTACTCTTAGTATTATCAATCTAACTCATATTATTAGCCATATTATGCTTATATTATCGATAGAACGACAATTACTATACTTATTACTGTTATTATTGTCAATCTAACTCATATTATAAGTCATATTATGCTTAAATGATCGATAGAACTACAATTACTATACTCACTACTCTTAGTATTATCAATCTAACTCATATTATTAGCCATATCATGCTTATATTATCGATAGAACGGCAATTACTAGACTTATTACTGTTATTATTATCAATCTAACTCATATTATTAGCCATATTATGCTTATATGGTCGATAGAACGACAATTACTATACTTATTACACTCACTATTATCAATCTAACTTATATTATTAACCATATTATGCAGATATGATCGATAGCACGACATTTACTATACCTATTACTCTTATTATTATCAACCTAACTCATATTATTAGCCATATTATGCTTAAATGATCGATAGAACGACAATTACTATACTTATTACTCGTATTATTATCAATCTAACTCATATTATTAGCCATATTATGCTTATATGATCGATAGAACGACAATAACTATACTCATTACT
Source organism: Megachile rotundata (assembly GCF_050947335.1). Classification (NCBI taxonomy): domain Eukaryota; kingdom Metazoa; phylum Arthropoda; class Insecta; order Hymenoptera; family Megachilidae; genus Megachile; species Megachile rotundata. The sequence goes on along the minus strand of NW_027474781.1, from coordinate 22,227 downwards.
CTTATAATTATCAATCCAACTCATATTATTACCCATATTATGCTTATATGATCGATAGAACGACAATTACTATACACATTACTCTTACTATTATCAATCTAACTCATATTATTAACCATATTATGCAGATATGATCGATAGCACGACATTTACTATACTCACTGCTCTTATTATTATCAAACTAACTCATATTATTAACCATATTATGCAAATTTGATCGATAGAACGACAGTCACTATACTTATTACTCTTATTATTATCAACCTAACTCATATTATTAGCCATATTATGCTTAAATGATCGATAGAACTACAATTACTATACTCACTACTCTTAGTATTATCAATCTAACTCATATTATTAGCCATATTATGCTTATATTATCGATAGAACGACAATTACTATACTTATTACTGTTATTATTGTCAATCTAACTCATATTATAAGTCATATTATGCTTAAATGATCGATAGAACTACAATTACTATACTCACTACTCTTAGTATTATCAATCTAACTCATATTATTAGCCATATCATGCTTATATTATCGATAGAACGGCAATTACTAGACTTATTACTGTTATTATTATCAATCTAACTCATATTATTAGCCATATTATGCTTATATGGTCGATAGAACGACAATTACTATACTTATTACACTCACTATTATCAATCTAACTTATATTATTAACCATATTATGCAGATATGATCGATAGCACGACATTTACTATACCTATTACTCTTATTATTATCAACCTAACTCATATTATTAGCCATATTATGCTTAAATGATCGATAGAACGACAATTACTATACTTATTACTCGTATTATTATCAATCTAACTCATATTATTAGCCATATTATGCTTATATGATCGATAGAACGACAATAACTATACTCATTACTCTTATAATTATCAATCCAACTCATATTATTTCCCATATTATGCTTATATGATCGATAGAACGACAATAACTATACACATTACTCTTACTATTATCAATCTAACTCATATTATTAACCATATTATGCAGATATGATCGATAGCACGACATTTACTATACTCACTGCTCTTATTATTATCAAACTAACTCATATTATTAACCATATTATGCAAATTTGATCGATAGAACGACAGTCACTATACTTATTACTCTTACTATTATCAACCTAACTCATATTATTAGCCATATTATGCTTATATGATCGATAGAACGACAATTACTATACTTATTACTGTTATTATTATCAATCTAACTCATATTATTAGCCATATTATGCTTAAATGATCGATAGAACGACAATTACTATACTTATTACTCTTATTATTCTCAATCTGACTCATATTATTAGCCATATTATGCTTATATGATCGATAGAACGACAATCACTATACACATTACTCTTACTATTATCAATCTAACTCATATTATTAACCATATTATGCAGATATGATCGATAGCACGACATTTGCTATACTTATTACACTTGCTATTATCAATCTAACTTATATTATTAGCCATATTATGCTTATATAATCGATGGAACGACAATTACTATACTTATTACTCGTTTTATTATGAATCTAACTCATGTTATTAGCCATATTATGCTTATAATATCGATAGAACTACAATTACTATACTCATTACTCTTATTATTATCAATGTAACTCATATTATTAGCCATATTATGCTTATATGATCGATAGAACGACAATTACTATACTTATTACTCTTATTGTTATCAATCTAACTCATATTATTAGCCATATTATGCTTATATGATCGATAGAACGAGAATTACTATAATCACTACTCTTAGTATAATCAATCTAACTCATATTATTAGCCATATTATGCTTATATTATCGATGGACCGACAATTACTATACTTATTACTGTTATTATTATCAGTCTAACTCATATTATTAGCCATATTATGCTTAAATGATCGATAGAACGACAATTACTATACTCATTACTCTTATTATTATCAATCCAACTCATATTATTACCCATATTATGCTTATATGATCGATAGAGCGACAATTGCTATACTTATTACTCTTATTATCATGAATCTAACTCACATTATTAACCATATTATGCAGATATGATCGATAGAACGACAATTACTATACTTATTACTCTTATTATTATCAATCTAACTCATATTATTAGCCATATTATGCTTATAATATCGATAGAACGACAATTACTATACTTATTACTGTTATTTTTATCAATCTAACTCGTATTATTAGCCATATTTTGCTTAAATGATCGATAGAACGACAACTACTATACTTATTACTCTTATTATTATCAATCTAACTCATATTATTACCCATATTATGCTTATATGATCGATAGAACGACAATTACTATACTTATTACTCTTATTATTATCAATCTAACTCATATTATTAGCCATATTATGCTTCTACGATCGATAGAACGAGAATTACTATACTCACTACTCTTAGTATTATCAATCTAACTCATATTATTAGCCATATTATGCTTATATTATCGATAGAACGACAATAACTATACTCATTACTCTTATTATTATCAATCCAACCCATATTATTACCCATATTATGCTTATATGATCGATAGAACGACAATTACTATACACATTACTCTTACTATTATCAATCTAACTCATATTATTAACCATATTATGCAGATATGATCGATAGAACGACAATTACTATACTTATTACTCTTATTATAATCAATCTAACTCATATTATTAACCATATTATGCTAATATGATCGGTAGAACGACACTTACTATACTTATTACACTCACTATTATCAATCTAACTCATATTATTGACCATATTATGCTTAAATTATCGATAGAACGACAATTACTATACTTATTACTCTTATTATTATCAATCTAACTCATATTATTAGCCATATTATGCTTATAATATCGATAGAATGACAATTACTATACTCACTACTCTTAATATTATCAATCTAACTCATATTATTAGCCATATTATGCTTATATGATCGATAGAACGACAATAACTATACTCATTACTCTTATAATTATCAATCCAACTCATATTATTACCCATATTATGCTTATATGATCGATAGAACGACAATTACTATACTTATTACACTCACTATTATCAATCTAACTCATATTATTAACCATATTATGCAGATATGATCGATAGCACGACATTTACTATACCTATTACTCTTATTATTATCAGCCTAACTCATATTATTAGCCATATTATGCTTATATGATCGACAGAACGACAACTACTATACTTATTACGCGTATTATTATCAATCTAACTCATATTATTAGCCATATTATGCTTATAATATCGATAGAACGACAACTACTATACTTATTACTCTTATTATTATCAAACTAACTCATATTATTAACCATATTATGCAAATTTGATCGATAGAACGACAGTCACTATACTTATTACTCTTATTATTATCAACCTAACTCATATTATTAGCCATATTATGCTTAAATGATCGATAGAACTACAATTACTATACTCACTACTCTTAGTATTATCAATCTAACTCATATTATTAGCCATATTATGCTTATATTATCGATAGAACGACAATTACTATACTTATTACTGTTATTATTGTCAATCTAACTCATATTATAAGTCATATTATGCTTAAATGATCGATAGAACTACAATTACTATACTCACTACTCTTAGTATTATCAATCTAACTCATATTATTAGCCATATCATGCTTATATTATCGATAGAACGGCAATTACTAGACTTATTACTGTTATTATTATCAATCTAACTCATATTATTAGCCATATTATGCTTATATGGTCGATAGAACGACAATTACTATACTTATTACACTCACTATTATCAATCTAACTTATATTATTAACCATATTATGCAGATATGATCGATAGCACGACATTTACTATACCTATTACTCTTATTATTATCAACCTAACTCATATTATTAGCCATATTATGCTTAAATGATCGATAGAACGACAATTACTATACTTATTACTCGTATTATTATCAATCTAACTCATATTATTAGCCATATTATGCTTATATGATCGATAGAACGACAATAACTATACTCATTACTCTTATAATTATCAATCCAACTCATATTATTACCCATATTATGCTTATATGATCGATAGAACGACAATTACTATACACATTACTCTTACTATTATCAATCTAACTCATATTATTAACCATATTATGCAGATATGATCGATAGCACGACATTTACTATACTCACTGCTCTTATTATTATCAAACTAACTCATATTATTAACCATATTATGCAAATTTGATCGATAGAACGACAGTCACTATACTTATTACTCTTATTATTATCAACCTAACTCATATTATTAGCCATATTATGCTTAAATGATCGATAGAACTACAATTACTATACTCACTACTCTTAGTATTATCAATCTAACTCATATTATTAGCCATATTATGCTTATATTATCGATAGAACGACAATTACTATACTTATTACTGTTATTATTGTCAATCTAACTCATATTATAAGTCATATTATGCTTAAATGATCGATAGAACTACAATTACTATACTCACTACTCTTAGTATTATCAATCTAACTCATATTATTAGCCATATCATGCTTATATTATCGATAGAACGGCAATTACTAGACTTATTACTGTTATTATTATCAATCTAACTCATATTATTAGCCATATTATGCTTATATGGTCGATAGAACGACAATTACTATACTTATTACACTCACTATTATCAATCTAACTTATATTATTAACCATATTATGCAGATATGATCGATAGCACGACATTTACTATACCTATTACTCTTATTATTATCAACCTAACTCATATTATTAGCCATATTATGCTTAAATGATCGATAGAACGACAATTACTATACTTATTACTCGTATTATTATCAATCTAACTCATATTATTAGCCATATTATGCTTATATGATCGATAGAACGACAATAACTATACTCATTACTCTTATAATTATCAATCCAACTCATATTATTTCCCATATTATGCTTATATGATCGATAGAACGACAATAACTATACACATTACTCTTACTATTATCAATCTAACTCATATTATTAACCATATTATGCAGATATGATCGATAGCACGACATTTACTATACTCACTGCTCTTATTATTATCAAACTAACTCATATTATTAACCATATTATGCAAATTTGATCGATAGAACGACAGTCACTATACTTATTACTCTTACTATTATCAACCTAACTCATATTATTAGCCATATTATGCTTATATGATCGATAGAACGACAATTACTATACTTATTACTGTTATTATTATCAATCTAACTCATATTATTAGCCATATTATGCTTATATGGTCGATAGAACGACAATTACTATACTTATTACACTCACTATTATCAATCTAACTTATATTATTAACCATATTATGCAGATATGATCGATAGCACGACATTTACTATACCTATTACTCTTATTATTATCAACCTAACTCATATTATTAGCCATATTATGCTTAAATGATCGATAGAACGACAATTACTATACTTATTACTCGTATTATTATCAATCTAACTCATATTATTAGCCATATTATGCTTATATGATCGATAGAACGACAATAACTATACTCATTACTCTTATAATTATCAATCCAACTCATATTATTTCCCATATTATGCTTATATGATCGATAGAACGACAATAACTATACACATTACTCTTACTATTATCAATCTAACTCATATTATTAACCATATTATGCAGATATGATCGATAGCACGACATTTACTATACTCACTGCTCTTATTATTATCAAACTAACTCATATTATTAACCATATTATGCAAATTTGATCGATAGAACGACAGTCACTATACTTATTACTCTTACTATTATCAACCTAACTCATATTATTAGCCATATTATGCTTATATGATCGATAGAACGACAATTACTATACTTATTACTGTTATTATTATCAATCTAACTCATATTATTAGCCATATTATGCTTAAATGATCGATAGAACGACAATTACTATACTTATTACTCTTATTATTCTCAATCTGACTCATATTATTAGCCATATTATGCTTATATGATCGATAGAACGACAATCACTATACACATTACTCTTACTATTATCAATCTAACTCATATTATTAACCATATTATGCAGATATGATCGATAGCACGACATTTGCTATACTTATTACACTTGCTATTATCAATCTAACTTATATTATTAGCCATATTATGCTTATATAATCGATGGAACGACAATTACTATACTTATTACTCGTTTTATTATGAATCTAACTCATGTTATTAGCCATATTATGCTTATAATATCGATAGAACTACAATTACTATACTCATTACTCTTATTATTATCAATGTAACTCATATTATTAGCCATATTATGCTTATATGATCGATAGAACGACAATTACTATACTTATTACTCTTATTGTTATCAATCTAACTCATATTATTAGCCATATTATGCTTATATGATCGATAGAACGAGAATTACTATAATCACTACTCTTAGTATAATCAATCTAACTCATATTATTAGCCATATTATGCTTATATTATCGATGGACCGACAATTACTATACTTATTACTGTTATTATTATCAGTCTAACTCATATTATTAGCCATATTATGCTTAAATGATCGATAGAACGACAATTACTATACTCATTACTCTTATTATTATCAATCCAACTCATATTATTACCCATATTATGCTTATATGATCGATAGAGCGACAATTGCTATACTTATTACTCTTATTATCATGAATCTAACTCACATTATTAACCATATTATGCAGATATGATCGATAGAACGACAATTACTATACCTATTACTCTTATTATTATCAACCTAACTCATATTATTAGTCATATTATGCTTAAATGATCGATAGAACGACAATTACTATACTTATTACGCGTATTATTATCAATCTAACTCATATTATTAGCCATATTATGCTTATAATATCGATAGAACGACAATTACTATACTTATTACTGTTATTTTTATCAATCTAACTCGTATTATTAGCCATATTTTGCTTAAATGATCGATAGAACGACAACTACTATACTTATTACTCTTATTATTATCAATCTAACTCATATTATTACCCATATTATGCTTATATGATCGATAGAACGACAATTACTATACTTATTACTCTTATTATTATCAATCTAACTCATATTATTAGCCATATTATGCTTCTACGATCGATAGAACGAGAATTACTATACTCACTACTCTTAGTATTATCAATCTAACTCATATTATTAGCCATATTATGCTTATATTATCGATAGAACGACAATAACTATACTCATTACTCTTATTATAATCAATCCAACCCATATTATTACCCATATTATGCTTATATGATCGATAGAACGACAATTACTATACACATTACTCTTACTATTATCAATCTAACTCATATTATTAACCATATTATGCAGATATGATCGATAGAACGACAATTACTATACTTATTACTCTTATTATAATCAATCTAACTCATATTATTAACCATATTATGCTAATATGATCGGTAGAACGACACTTACTATACTTATTACACTCACTATTATCAATCTAACTCATATTATTGACCATATTATGCTTAAATTATCGATAGAACGACAATTACTATACTTATTACTCTTATTATTATCAATCTAACTCATATTATTAGCCATATTATGCTTATAATATCGATAGAATGACAATTACTATACTCACTACTCTTAATATTATCAATCTAACTCATATTATTAACCATATTATGCAAATTTGATCGATAGAACGACAGTCACTATACTTATTACTCTTACTATTATCAACCTAACTCATATTATTAGCCATATTATGCTTATATGATCGATAGAACGACATTTGCTATACTTATTACACTTGCTATTATCAATCTAACTTATATTATTAGCCATATTATGCTTATATAATCGATGGAACGACAATTACTATACTTATTACTCGTTTTATTATGAATCTAACTCATGTTATTAGCCATATTATGCTTATAATATCGATAGAACTACAATTACTATACTCATTACTCTTATTATTATCAATGTAACTCATATTATTAGCCATATTATGCTTATATGATCGATAGAACGACAATTACTATACTTATTACTCTTATTGTTATCAATCTAACTCATATTATTAGCCATATTATGCTTATATGATCGATAGAACGAGAATTACTATAATCACTACTCTTAGTATAATCAATCTAACTCATATTATTAGCCATATTATGCTTATATTATCGATAGACCGACAATTACTATACTTATTACTGTTATTATTATCAGTCTAACTCATATTATTAGCCATATTATGCTTAAATGATCGATAGAACGACAATTACTATACTCATTACTCTTATTATTATCAATCCAACTCATATTATTACCCATATTATGCTTATATGATCGATAGAACGACAATTGCTATACTTATTACTCTTATTATCATGAATCTAACTCATATTATTAACCATATTATGCAGATATGATCGATAGAACGACAATTACTATACCTATTACTCTTATTATTATCAACCTAACTCATATTATTAGTCATATTATGCTTAAATGATCGATAGAACGACAATTACTATACTTATTACGCGTATTATTATCAATCTAACTCATATTATTAGCCATATTATGCTTATAATATCGATAGAACGACAATTACTATACTTATTACTGTTATTTTTATCAATCTAACTCGTATTATTAGCCATATTTTGCTTAAATGATCGATAGAACGACAACTACTATACTTATTACTCTTATTATTATCAATCTAACTCATATTATTACCCATATTATGCTTATATGATCGATAGAACGACAATTACTATACTTATTACTCTTATTATTATCAATCTAACTCATATTATTAGCCATATTATGCTTCTACGATCGATAGAACGAGAATTAGTATACTCACTACTCTTAGTATTATCAATCTAACTCATATTATTAGCCATATTATGCTTATATTATCGATAGAACGACAATAACTATACTCATTACTCTTATTATTATCAATCCAACCCATATTATTACCCATATTATGCTTATATGATCGATAGAACGACAATTACTATACACATTACTCTTACTATTATCAATCTAACTCATATTATTAACCATATTATGCAGATATGATCGATAGAACGACAATTACTATACTTATTACTCTTATTATAATCAATCTAACTCATATTATTAACCATATTATGCTAATATGATCGGTAGAACGACACTTACTATACTTATTACACTCACTATTATCAATCTAACTCATATTATTGACCATATTATGCTTAAATTATCGATAGAACGACAATTACTATACTTATTACTCTTATTATTATCAATCTAACTCATATTATTAGCCATATTATGCTTATAATATCGATAGAATGACAATTACTATACTCACTACTCTTAATATTATCAATCTAACTCATATTATTAACCATATTATGCAAATTTGATCGATAGAACGACAGTCACTATACTTATTACTCTTACTATTATCAACCTAACTCATATTATTAGCCATATTATGCTTATATGATCGATAGAACGACAATTACTATACTTATTACTCTTATTATAATCAATCTAACTCATATTATTAACCATATTATGCTAATATGATCGATAGAGCGACAATTACTATACTCATTACTCTTATTATTATCAAACTAACTCATATTATTAGACATATTATGCTTATATGAGCAATAGAGCGACAATTACTATACACATTACTCTTACTATTATCAATCTAACTCATATTATTAACCATATTATGCAGATATGATCGATAGCACGACATTTACTATACTCACTACTCTTATTATTATCAAACTAACTCATATTATTAACCATATTATGCTAATATGATCGATAGAACGACACTTACTATACTTATTACACTCACTATTATCAATCTAACTCATATTATTAACCATATTATGCAGATATGATCGATAGCACGACATTTGCTATACTTATTACACTTGCTATTATCAATCTAACTTATATTATTAGCCATATTATGCTTATATAATCGATGGAACGACAATTACTATACTTATTACTCGTTTTATTATGAATCTAACTCATGTTATTAGCCATATTATGCTTATAATATCGATAGAACTACAATTACTATACTCATTACTCTTATTATTATCAATGTAACTCATATTATTAGCCATATTATGCTTATATGATCGATAGAACGACAATTACTATACTTATTACTCTTATTGTTATCAATCTAACTCATATTATTAGCCATATTATGCTTATATGATCGATAGAACGAGAATTACTATAATCACTACTCTTAGTATAATCAATCTAACTCATATTATTAGCCATATTATGCTTATATTATCGATAGACCGACAATTACTATACTTATTACTGTTATTATTATCAGTCTAACTCATATTATTAGCCATATTATGCTTAAATGATCGATAGAACGACAATTACTATACTCATTACTCTTATTATTATCAATCCAACTCATATTATTGCCCATATTATGCTTATATGATCGATAGAACGACAATTGCTATACTTATTACTCTTATTATCATGAATCTAACTCATATTATTAACCATATTATGCAGATATGATCGATAGAACGACAATTACTATACCTATTACTCTTATTATTATCAACCTAACTCATATTATTAGTCATATTATGCTTAAATGATCGATAGAACGACAATTACTATACTTATTACGCGTATTATTATCAATCTAACTCATATTATTAGCCATATTATGCTTATAATATCGATAGAACGACAATTACTATACTTATTACTGTTATTTTTATCAATCTAACTCGTATTATTAGCCATATTTTGCTTAAATGATCGATAGAACGACAACTACTATACTTATTACTCTTATTATTATCAATCTAACTCATATTATTACCCATATTATGCTTATATGATCGATAGAACGACAATTACTATACTTATTACTCTTATTATTATCAATCTAACTCATATTATTAGCCATATTATGCTTCTACGATCGATAGAACGAGAATTACTATACTCACTACTCTTAGTATTATCAATCTAACTCATATTATTAGCCATATTATGCTTATATTATCGATAGAACGACAATAACTATACTCATTACTCTTATTATTATCAATCCAACCCATATTATTACCCATATTATGCTTATATGATCGATAGAACGACAATTACTATACACATTACTCTTACTATTATCAATCTAACTCATATTATTAACCATATTATGCAGATATGATCGATAGAACGACAATTACTATACTTATTACTCTTATTATAATCAATCTAACTCATATTATTAACCATATTATGCTAATATGATCGGTAGAACGACACTTACTATACTTATTACACTCACTATTATCAATCTAACTCATATTATTGACCATATTATGCTTAAATTATCGATAGAACGACAATTACTATACTTATTACTCTTATTATTATCAATCTAACTCATATTATTAGCCATATTATGCTTATAATATCGATAGAATGACAATTACTATACTCACTACTCTTAATATTATCAATCTAACTCATATTATTAACCATATTATGCAAATTTGATCGATAGAACGACAGTCACTATACTTATTACTCTTACTATTATCAACCTAACTCATATTATTAGCCATATTATGCTTATATGATCGATAGAACGACAATTACTATACTTATTACTCTTATTATAATCAATCTAACTCATATTATTAACCATATTATGCTAATATGATCGATAGAGCGACAATTACTATACTCATTACTCTTATTATTATCAAACTAACTCATATTATTAGACATATTATGCTTATATGAGCAATAGAGCGACAATTACTATACACATTACTCTTACTATTATCAATCTAACTCATATTATTAACCATATTATGCAGATATGATCGATAGCACGACATTTACTATACTCACTACTCTTATTATTATCAAACTAACTCATATTATTAACCATATTATGCTAATATGATCGATAGAACGACACTTACTATACTTATTACACTCACTATTATCAATCTAACTCATATTATTAACCATATTATGCAGATATGATCGATAGCACGACATTTACTATACCTATTACTCTTATTATTATCAGCCTAACTCATATTATTAGCCATATTATGCTTATATGATCGACAGAACGACAACTACTATACTTATTACTCGTATTATTATCAATCTAACTCATATTATTAGCCATATTATGCTTATAATATCGATAGAACGACAACTACTATACTTATTACTCTTATTATTATCAAACTAACTCATATTATTAACCATATTATGCAAATTTGATCGATAGAACGACAGTCACTATACTTATTACTCTTATTATTATCAACCTAACTCATATTATTAGCCATATTATGCTTAAATGATCGATAGAACTACAATTACTATACTCACTACTCTTAGTATTATCAATCTAACTCATATTATTAGCCATATTATGCTTATATTATCGATAGAACGACAATTACTATACTTATTACTGTTATTATTGTCAATCTAACTCATATTATAAGTCATATTATGCTTAAATGATCGATAGAACTACAATTACTATACTCACTACTCTTAGTATTATCAATCTAACTCATATTATTAGCCATATCATGCTTATATTATCGATAGAACGGCAATTACTAGACTTATTACTGTTATTATTATCAATCTAACTCATATTATTAGCCATATTATGCTTATATGGTCGATAGAACGACAATTACTATACTTATTACACTCACTATTATCAATCTAACTTATATTATTAACCATATTATGCAGATATGATCGATAGCACGACATTTACTATACCTATTACTCTTATTATTATCAACCTTACTCATATTATTAGCCATATTATGCTTAAATGATCGATAGAACGACAATTACTATACTTATTACTCGTATTATTATCAATCTAACTCATATTATTAGCCATATTATGCTTATATGATCGATAGAACGACAATAACTATACTCATTACTCTTATAATTATCAATCCAACTCATATTATTACCCATATTATGCTTATATGATTGATAGAACGACAATTACTATACACATTACTCTTACTATTATCAATCTAACTCATATTATTAACCATATTATGCAGATATGATCGATAGCACTACATTTACTATACTCACTACTCTTATTATTATCAAACTAACTCATATTATTAACCATATTATGCAAATTTGATCGATAGAACGACAGTCACTATACTTATTACTCTTACTATTATCAACCTAACTCATATTATTAGCCATATTATGCTTATATGATCGATAGAACGACAATTACTATACTTATTACTCTTATTATAATCAATCTAACTCATATTATTAACCATATTATGCTAATATGATCGATAGAGCGACAATTACTATACTCATTACTCTTATTATTATCAAACTAACTCATATTATTAGACATATTATGCTTATATGAGCAATAGAGCGACAATTACTATACACATTACTCTTACTATTATCAATCTAACTCATATTATTAACCATATTATGCAGATATGATCGATAGCACGACATTTACTATACACACTACTCTTATTATTATCAAACTAACTCATATTATTAACCATATTATGCTAATATGATCGATAGATCGACACTTACTATACTTATTACACTCACTATTATCAATCTAACTCATATTATTAACCATATTATGCAGATATGATCGATAGCACGACATTTACTATACCTATTACTCTTATTATTATCAGCCTAACTCATATTATTAGCCATATTATGCTTATATGATCGACAGAACGACAACTACTATACTTATTACTCGTATTATTATCAATCTAACTCATATTATTAGCCATATTATGCTTATAATATCGATTAGAACGACAACTACTATACTTATTACTCTTATTATTATCAAACTAACTCATATTATTAACCATATTATGCAAATTTGATCGATAGAACGAGAGTCACTATACTTATTACTCTTATTATTATCAACCTAACTCATATTATTAGCCATATTATGCTTAAATGATCGATAGAACTACAATTACTATACTCACTACTCTTAGTATTATCAATCTAACTCATATTATTAGCCATATTATGCTTATATTATCGATAGAACGACAATTACTATACTTATTACTGTTATTATTGTCAATCTAACTCATATTATAAGTCATATTATGCTTAAATGATCGATAGAACTACAATTACTATACTCACTACTCTTAGTATTATCAATCTAACTCATATTATTAGCCATATCATGCTTATATTATCGATAGAACGGCAATTACTATACTTATTACACTCACTATTATCAATCTAACTTATATTATTAACCATATTATGCAGATATGATCGATAGCACGACATTTACTATACCTATTACTCTTATTATTATCAACCTAACTCATATTATTAGCCATATTATGCTTAAATGATCGATAGAACGACAATTACTATACTTATTACTCGTATTATTATCAATCTAACTCATATTATTAGCCATATTATGCTTATATGATCGATAGAACGACAATAACTATACTCATTACTCTTATAATTATCAACCCAACTCATATTATTACCCATATTATGCTTATATGATCGATAGAACGACAATTACTATACACATTACTCTTACTATTATCAATCTAACTCATATTATTAACCATATTATGCAGATATGATCGATAGCACGACATTTACTATACTCACTACTCTTAATATTATCAATCTAACTCATATTATTAACCATATTATGCAAATTTGATCGATAGAACGACAGTCACTATACTTATTACTCTTACTATTATCAACCTAACTCATATTATTAGCCATATTATGCTTATATGATCGATAGAAACGACAATTACTATACTTATTACTCTTATTATAATCAATCTAACTCATATTATTAACCATATTATGCTAATATGATCGATAGAGCGACAATTACTATACTCATTACTCTTATTATTATCAAACTAACTCATATTATTAGACATATTATGCTTATATGAGCAATAGAGCGACAATTACTATACACATTACTCTTAACTATTATCAATCTAACTCATATTATTAACCATATTATGCAGATATGATCGATAGCACGACATTTACTATACTCACTACTCTTATTATTATCAAACTAACTCATATTATTAACCATATTATGCTAATATGATCGATAGAACGACACTTACTATACTTATTACACTCACTATTATCAATCTAACTCATATTATTAACCATATTATGCAGATATGATCGATAGCACGACATTTGCTATACTTATTACACTTGCTATTATCAATCTAACTTATATTATTAGCCATATTATGCTTATATAATCGATGGAACGACAATTACTATACTTATTACTCGTTTTATTATGAATCTAACTCATGTTATTAGCCATATTATGCTTATAATATCGATAGAACTACAATTACTATACTCATTACTCTTATTATTATCAATGTAACTCATATTATTAGCCATATTATGCTTATATGATCGATAGAACGACAATTACTATACTTATTACTCTTATTGTTATCAATCTAACTCATATTATTAGCCATATTATGCTTATATGATCGATAGAACGAGAATTACTATAATCACTACTCTTAGTATAATCAATCTAACTCATATTATTAGCCATATTATGCTTATATTATCGATAGACCGACAATTACTATACTTATTACTGTTATTATTATCAGTCTAACTCATATTATTAGCCATATTATGCTTAAATGATCGATAGAACGACAATTACTATACTCATTACTCTTATTATTATCAATCCAACTCATATTATTGCCCATATTATGCTTATATGATCGATAGAACGACAATTGCTATACTTATTACTCTTATTATCATGAATCTAACTCATATTATTAACCATATTATGCAGATATGATCGATAGAACGACAATTACTATACCTATTACTCTTATTATTATCAACCTAACTCATATTATTAGTCATATTATGCTTAAATGATCGATAGAACGACAATTACTATACTTATTACGCGTATTATTATCAATCTAACTCATATTATTAGCCATATTATGCTTATAATATCGATAGAACGACAATTACTATACTTATTACTGTTATTTTTATCAATCTAACTCGTATTATTAGCCATATTTTGCTTAAATGATCGATAGAACGACAACTACTATACTTATTACTCTTATTATTATCAATCTAACTCATATTATTACCCATATTATGCTTATATGATCGATAGAACGACAATTACTATACTTATTACTCTTATTATTATCAATCTAACTCATATTATTAGCCATATTATGCTTCTACGATCGATAGAACGAGAATTACTATACTCACTACTCTTAGTATTATCAATCTAACTCATATTATTAGCCATATTATGCTTATATTATCGATAGAACGACAATAACTATACTCATTACTCTTATTATTATCAATCCAACCCATATTATTACCCATATTATGCTTATATGATCGATAGAACGACAATTACTATACACATTACTCTTACTATTATCAATCTAACTCATATTATTAACCATATTATGCAGATATGATCGATAGAACGACAATTACTATACTTATTACTCTTATTATAATCAATCTAACTCATATTATTAACCATATTATGCTAATATGATCGGTAGAACGACACTTACTATACTTATTACACTCACTATTATCAATCTAACTCATATTATTGACCATATTATGCTTAAATTATCGATAGAACGACAATTACTATACTTATTACTCTTATTATTATCAATCTAACTCATATTATTAGCCATATTATGCTTATAATATCGATAGAATGACAATTACTATACTCACTACTCTTAATATTATCAATCTAACTCATATTATTAACCATATTATGCAAATTTGATCGATAGAACGACAGTCACTATACTTATTACTCTTACTATTATCAACCTAACTCATATTATTAGCCATATTATGCTTATATGATCGATAGAACGACAATTACTATACTTATTACTCTTATTATAATCAATCTAACTCATATTATTAACCATATTATGCTAATATGATCGATAGAGCGACAATTACTATACTCATTACTCTTATTATTATCAAACTAACTCATATTATTAGACATATTATGCTTATATGAGCAATAGAGCGACAATTACTATACACATTACTCTTACTATTATCAATCTAACTCATATTATTAACCATATTATGCAGATATGATCGATAGCACGACATTTACTATACTCACTACTCTTATTATTATCAAACTAACTCATATTATTAACCATATTATGCTAATATGATCGATAGAACGACACTTACTATACTTATTACACTCACTATTATCAATCTAACTCATATTATTAACCATATTATGCAGATATGATCGATAGCACGACATTTACTATACCTATTACTCTTATTATTATCAGCCTAACTCATATTATTAGCCATATTATGCTTATATGATCGACAGAACGACAACTACTATACTTATTACTCGTATTATTATCAATCTAACTCATATTATTAGCCATATTATGCTTATAATATCGATAGAACGACAACTACTATACTTATTACTCTTATTATTATCAAACTAACTCATATTATTAACCATATTATGCAAATTTGATCGATAGAACGACAGTCACTATACTTATTACTCTTATTATTATCAACCTAACTCATATTATTAGCCATATTATGCTTAAATGATCGATAGAACTACAATTACTATACTCACTACTCTTAGTATTATCAATCTAACTCATATTATTAGCCATATTATGCTTATATTATCGATAGAACGACAATTACTATACTTATTACTGTTATTATTGTCAATCTAACTCATATTATAAGTCATATTATGCTTAAATGATCGATAGAACTACAATTACTATACTCACTACTCTTAGTATTATCAATCTAACTCATATTATTAGCCATATCATGCTTATATTATCGATAGAACGGCAATTACTAGACTTATTACTGTTATTATTATCAATCTAACTCATATTATTAGCCATATTATGCTTATATGGTCGATAGAACGACAATTACTATACTTATTACACTCACTATTATCAATCTAACTTATATTATTAACCATATTATGCAGATATGATCGATAGCACGACATTTACTATACCTATTACTCTTATTATTATCAACCTTACTCATATTATTAGCCATATTATGCTTAAATGATCGATAGAACGACAATTACTATACTTATTACTCGTATTATTATCAATCTAACTCATATTATTAGCCATATTATGCTTATATGATCGATAGAACGACAATAACTATACTCATTACTCTTATAATTATCAATCCAACTCATATTATTACCCATATTATGCTTATATGATTGATAGAACGACAATTACTATACACATTACTCTTACTATTATCAATCTAACTCATATTATTAACCATATTATGCAGATATGATCGATAGCACTACATTTACTATACTCACTACTCTTATTATTATCAAACTAACTCATATTATTAACCATATTATGCAAATTTGATCGATAGAACGACAGTCACTATACTTATTACTCTTACTATTATCAACCTAACTCATATTATTAGCCATATTATGCTTATATGATCGATAGAACGACAATTACTATACTTATTACTCTTATTATAATCAATCTAACTCATATTATTAACCATATTATGCTAATATGATCGATAGAGCGACAATTACTATACTCACTACTCTTAGTATTATCAATCTAACTCATATTATTAGCCATATTATGCTTATATTATCGATAGAACGACAATTACTATACTTATTACTGTTATTATTGTCAATCTAACTCATATTATAAGTCATATTATGCTTAAATGATCGATAGAACTACAATTACTATACTCACTACTCTTAGTATTATCAATCTAACTCATATTATTAGCCATATCATGCTTATATTATCGATAGAACGGCAATTACTATACTTATTACACTCACTATTATCAATCTAACTTATATTATTAACCATATTATGCAGATATGATCGATAGCACGACATTTACTATACCTATTACTCTTATTATTATCAACCTAACTCATATTATTAGCCATATTATGCTTAAATGATCGATAGAACGACAATTACTATACTTATTACTCGTATTATTATCAATCTAACTCATATTATTAGCCATATTATGCTTATATGATCGATAGAACGACAATAACTATACTCATTACTCTTATAGTTATCAACCCAACTCATATTATTACCCATATTATGCTTATATGATCGATAGAACGACAATTACTATACACATTACTCTTACTATTATCAATCTAACTCATATTATTAACCATATTATGCAGATATGATCGATAGCACGACATTTACTATACTCACTACTCTTATTATTATCAAACTAACTCATATTATTAACCATATTATGCAAATTTGATCGATAGAACGACAGTCACTATACTTATTACTCTTACTATTATCAACCTAACTCATATTATTAGCCATATTATGCTTATATGATCGATAGAACGACAATTACTATACTTATTACTCTTATTATAATCAATCTAACTCATATTATTAACCATATTATGCTAATATCATCGATAGAGCGACAATTACTATACTCATTACTCTTATTATTATCAAACTAACTCATATTATTAGACATATTATGCTTATATGAGCAATAGAGCGACAATTACTATACACATTACTCTTACTATTATCAATCTAACTCATATTATTAACCATATTATGCAGATATGATCGACAGCACGACATTTACTATACTCACTACTCTTATTATTATCAAACTAACTCATATTATTAACCATATTATGCTAATATGATCGATAGAACGACACTTACTATACTTATTACACTCACTATTATCAATCTAACTCATATTATTAACCATATTATGCAGATATGATCGATAGCACGACATTTACTATACCTATTACTCTTATTATTATCAGCCTAACTCATATTATTAGCCATATTATGCTTATATGATCGACAGAACGACAACTACTATACTTATTACTCGTATTATTATCAATCTAACTCATATTATTAGCCATATTATGCTTATAATATCGATAGAACGACAACTACTATACTTATTACTCTTATTATTATCAAACTAACTCATATTATTAACCATATTATGCAAATTTGATCGATAGAACGACATTCACTATACTTATTACTCTTATTATTATCAACCTAACTCATATTATTAGCCATATTATGCTTAAATGATCGATAGAACTACAATTACTATACTCACTACTCTTAGTATTATCAATCTAACTCATATTATTAGCCATATTATGCTTATATTATCGATAGAACGACAATTACTATACTTATTACTGTTATTATTGTCAATCTAACTCATATTATAAGTCATATTATGCTTAAATGATCGATAGAACTACAATTACTATACTCACTACTCTTAGTATTATCAATCTAACTCATATTATTAGCCATATCATGCTTATATTATCGATAGAACGGCAATTACTAGACTTATTACTGTTATTATTATCAATCTAACTCATATTATTAGCCATATCATGCTTATATTATCGATAGAACGACAATTACTATACTTATTACACTCACTATTATCAATCTAACTTATATTATTAACCATATTATGCAGATATGATCGATAGCACGACATTTACTATACCTATTACTCTTATTATTATCAACCTAACTCATATTATTAGCCTTATTATGCTTAAATGATCGGTAGAACAACAATTACTATACTTATTACTCGTATTATTATCAATCTAACTCATATTATTAGCCATATTATGCTTATAATATCGATAGAACGACAATTACTATACTTATAACTGTTATTTTTATCAATCTAACTCGTATTATTAACCATATTATGCTAATATGATCGATAGAACGACAATTACTATACTCATTACTCTTATTATTATCAATCTAACTCATATTATTAGACATATTATGCTTATATGAGCAATAGAACGACAATTACTATACACATTACTCTTACTATTATCAATCTAACTCATATTATTAACCATATTATGCAGATATGATCGATAGCACGACATTTACTATACTCACTACTCTTATTATTATCAAACTAACTCATATTATTAACCATATTATGCTAATATGATCGATAGAACGACACTTACTATACTTATTACACTCACTATTATCAATCTAACTCATATTATTAACCATATTATGCAGATATGATCGATAGCACGACATTTACTATACCTATTACTCTTATTATTATCAGCCTAACTCATATTATTAGCCATATTATGCTTATATGATCGACAGAACGACAACTACTATACTTATTACACTCACTGTTATCAATCTAACTCATATTATTAACCATATTATGCAAATTTGATCGATAGAACGACAATCACTATACTTATTACTCTTATTATTATCAACCTAACTCATATTATTAGCCATATTATGCTTAAATGATCGATAGAACGACAATTACTATACTTATTACTCTTATTATTATCAATCTAACTCATATTATTAGCCATATTATGCTTATAATATCGATAGAACGACAATTACTATACTTATTACTGTTATTATTATCAATCTAACTCATATTATAAGTCATATTATGCTTAAATGATCGATAGAACTACAATTACTACACTCACTACTCTTAGTATTATCAATCTAACTCATATTATTAGCCATATCATGCATATATTATCGATAGAACGGCAATTACTAGACTTATTACTGTTATTATTATCAATCTAACTCATATTATTAGCCATATTATGCTTATATGATCGATAGAACGA
>NW_027474780.1:0-28701 GCF_050947335.1 Megachile rotundata | reverse complement strand
ATTGAACGACAATTACTATACTTATTACTCTTACTATTATCAATCGAACACATATTATTAGCCATATTATGCTTATATGATCGATAGAACGACAATTACTATACTTATTACTCTTATTATTATTAATCTAACTCATATTATTAACCATATTATGCAGATATGATCGATAGAACGACAGTTACTATACTTATTACTCTTACTATTATCAATCTAACTCATATTATTAGCCATATTATGCTTATATTATCGATAGGACGACAATTACTATACTTATTACTCTTATTATTATCAATCTAACTCATATTATTGGCCATATTATGCTTATATTATCGATAGAACGACAATTACTATACTTATTACTCTTACTATTATCAATCTAACTCGTACTATTAGCCATATTATGCTTATATTATCGATGGAACGACAATTACTATACTTGTTACTCTTATTATTATCAATCTAACTCATATCATTAGCCATATTATGCTTATATGATCGATAGAACGACAATTACTATACTTATTACTCTTATTATTAACAATCTAACTCATATTATTGGCCATATTATGCTTATATTATCGAAAGAAGGACAATTACTATACTTGTTACGCTTATTATTATCAATCTAACTCATATTATTAGCCATATTATGCTTATATTATTGATAGAAGGACAATTACTATAGCTGTTACTCTTATTATTATCAATCTAACTCATATTATTAGCCATATTATGCTTATATGATCGATAGAAAGACAATTACTATACTTGTTACTCTTATTGTTATCAATCTAACTCATATTATTGGCCATATTATGTGGATATGATCGATAGGACGACAATTACTATACTTATTACTCTTATTATTATCAATCTAACTCATATTATTGGCCATATTATGTGGATATGATCGATTGAACGACAATTACTATACTTATTACTCTTACTATTATCAATCGAACACA
Source organism: Megachile rotundata (assembly GCF_050947335.1). NCBI lineage: Eukaryota > Metazoa > Arthropoda > Insecta > Hymenoptera > Megachilidae > Megachile > Megachile rotundata. The sequence continues at coordinate 27,736 of NW_027474780.1, read as the reverse complement.
TATTATTAGCCATATTATGCTTATATGATCGATAGAACGACAATTACTATACTTGTTACGCTTATTATTATCAATCTAACTCATATTATTAGCCATATTATGCTTATATTATCGATAGAAGGACAATTACTATAGTTGTTACTCTTATTATTATCAATCTAACTCATATTATTAGCCATATTATGCTTATATGATCGATAGAAAGACAATTACTATACTTCTTACTCTTATTATTATCAATCAAACTCATATTATTGGCCATATTATGTGGATATGATCGATAGGACGACAATTACTATACTTATTACTCTTATTATTATCAATCTAACTCATATTATTGGCCATATTATGTGGATATGATCGATTGAACGACAATTACTATACTTATTACTCTTACTATTATCAATCGAACACATATTATTAGCCATATTATGCTTATATGATCGATAGAACGACAATTACTATACTAGTTACGCTTATTATTATCAATCTAACTCATATTATTAGCCATATTATGCTTATATTATCGATAGAAGGACAATTACTATAGTTGTTACTCTTATTATTATCAATCTAACTCATATTATTAGCCATATTATGCTTATATGATCGATAGAAAGACAATTACTATACTTGTTACTCTTATTATTATCAATCAAACTCATATTGTTGGCCATATTATGCTTATATGATCGATAGAAAGACAATTACTATACTTGTTACTCTTATTATTTTCAATCTAACTCATATTATTGGCCATATTATGCTTATATGATCGATAGAAAGACAATTACTATACTTGTTACTCTTATTATTATCAATCTAACTCATATTATTGGCCATATTATGTGGATATGATCGATAGGACGACAATTACTATACTTATTACTCTTATTATTATCAATCTAACTCATCCTATTGGCCATATTATGCTTATATTATCGATGGAACGACAATTACTATACTTGTTACTCTTATTATTATCAATCTAACTCATATTATTAGCCATATTATGCTTATATGATCGATAGAACGACAATTACTATACTTATTACTCTTATTATTATCAATCTAACTCATATTATTGGCCATATTATGCTTATATTATCGAAAGAAGGACAATTACTATACTTGTTACGCTTATTATTATCAATCTAACTCATATTATTAGCCATATTATGCTTATATTATTGATAGAAGGACAATTACTATAGTTGTTACTCTTATTATTATCAATCTTTCTCATATTATTAGCCATATTATGCTTATATGATCGATAGAAAGACAATTACTATACTTGTTACTCTTATTATTATCAATCTAACTCATATTATTAGCCATATTATGCTTATATGATCGATTGAACGACAATTACTATACTTGTTACTCTTATTATTATCAATCTAACTCATATTATTTCCATATTATGCAGATATGATCGATTGAACGACAATTACTATACTTATTGCTCTTACTATTATCAATCTAACTCATATTATTAGCCATATTATGCTTATATGATCGATAGTACGACAATTACTATACTTATTACTCTTATTATTATCAATCTAACTCATATTATTTCCATATTATGCAGATATGATCGATAGAACGACAATTACTATACTTATTACTCTTATTATTATCAATCTAACTCATATTATTGGCCATATTATGCTTATATTATCGAAAGAAGGACAATTACTATACTTGTTACGCTTATTATTATCAATCTAACTCATATTATTAGCCATATTATGCTTATATTATTGATAGAAGGACAATTACTATAGTTGTTACTCTTATTATTATCAATCTAACTCATATTATTAGCCATATTATGATTATATGATCGATAGAAAGACAATTACTATACTTATTACTCTTATTATTATCAATCTATCTCATATTATTAGCCATATTATGCTTATATTATTGATAGAAGGACAATTACTATAGTTGTTACTCTTATTATTATCAATCTAACTCATATTATTAGCCATATTATGCTTATATGATCGATGGAAAGACAATTACTATACTTGTTACTCTTATTATTATCAATCTAACTCATATTATTGGCCATATTATGTGGATATGATCGATAGGACGACAATTACTATACTTATTACTCTTATTATTATCAATCTAACTCATATTATTGGCCATATTATGCTTATATTATCGATAGAACGACAATTACTATACTTATTACTCTTACTATTATCAATCTAACTCATATTATTAGCCATATTATGCTTATATTATCGATGGAACGACAATTACTATACTTGTTACTCTTATTATTATCAATCAAACTCATATTATTGGCCATATTATGTGGATATGATCGATAGGACGACAATTACTATACTTATTACTCTTATTATTATCAATCTAACTCATATTATTGGCCATATTATGTGGATATGATCGATAGGACGACAATTACTATACTCATTACTCTTATTATTATCAATCTAACTCATATTATTAGCCATATTATGCTTATATTATCGATAGAACGACAATTGCTATACTTGTTACTCTTACTGTTATCAATCTAACTCATATTATTAGCCACATTATGCTTATATGATCGATTGAACGACAATTACTATACTTATTGCTCTTACTATTATCAATCTAACTCATATTATTAGCCATATTATGCTTATATGATCGATAGTACGACAATTACTATACTTATTACTCTTATTATTATCAATCTAACTCATATTATTTCCATATTATGCAGATATGATCGATAGAACGACAATTACTATACTTATTACTCTTATTATTATCAATCTAACTCATATTATTGGCCATATTATGCTTATATTATCGAAAGAAGGACAATTACTATACTTGTTACGCTTATTATTATCAATCTAACTCATATTATTAGCCATATTATGCTTATATTATTGATAGAAGGACAATTACTATAGTTGTTACTCTTATTATTATCAATCTAACTCATATTATTAGCCATATTATGCTTATATGATCGATAGAAAGACAATTGCTATACTTGTTACTCTTATTATTTTCAATCTAACTCATATTATTGGCCATATTATGTGGATATGATCGATAGGACGACAATTACTATACTTATTACTCTTATTATTATCAATCTATCTCATATTATTAGCCATATTATGCTTATATTATTGATAGAAGGACAATTACTATAGTTGTTACTCTTATTATTATCAATCTAACTCATATTATTAGCCATATTATGCTTATATGATCGATGGAAAGACAATTACTATACCTGTTACTCTTATTATTATCAATCTAACTCATATTATTGGCCATATTATGTGGATATGATCGATAGGACGACAATTACTATACTTATTACTCTTATTATTATCAATCTAACTCATATTATTGGCCATATTATGTGGATATGATCGATAGGACGACAATTACTATACTTATTACTCTTATTATTATCAATCTAACTCATATTATTGGCCATATTATGTGGATATGATCGATTGAACGACAATTACTATACTTATTACTCTTACTATTATCAATCGAACACATATTATTAGCCATATTATGCTTATATGATCGATAGAACGACAATTACTATACTTATTACTCTTATTATTATTAATCTAACTCATATTATTAACCATATTATGCAGATATGATCGATAGAACGACAGTTACTATACTTATTACTCTTACTATTATCAATCTAACTCATATTATTAGCCATATTATGCTTATATTATCGATAGGACGACAATTACTATACTTATTACTCTTATTATTATCAATCTAACTCATATTATTGGCCATATTATGCTTATATTATCGATAGAACGACAATTACTATACTTATTACTCTTACTATTATCAATCTAACTCGTACTATTAGCCATATTATGCTTATATTATCGATGGAACGACAATTACTATACTTGTTACTCTTATTATTATCAATCTAACTCATATCATTAGCCATATTATGCTTATATGATCGATAGAACGACAATTACTATACTTATTACTCTTATTATTAACAATCTAACTCATATTATTGGCCATATTATGCTTATATTATCGAAAGAAGGACAATTACTATACTTGTTACGCTTATTATTATCAATCTAACTCATATTATTAGCCATATTATGCTTATATTATTGATAGAAGGACAATTACTATAGCTGTTACTCTTATTATTATCAATCTAACTCATATTATTAGCCATATTATGCTTATATGATCGATAGAAAGACAATTACTATACTTGTTACTCTTATTGTTATCAATCTAACTCATATTATTGGCCATATTATGTGGATATGATCGATAGGACGACAATTACTATACTTATTACTCTTATTATTATCAATCTAACTCATATTATTGGCCATATTATGTGGATATGATCGATTGAACGACAATTACTATACTTATTACTCTTACTATTATCAATCGAACACATATTATTAGCCATATTATGCTTATATGATCGATAGAACGACAATTACTATACTTGTTACGCTTATTATTATCAATCTAACTCATATTATTAGCCATATTATGCTTATATTATCGATAGAAGGACAATTACTATAGTTGTTACTCTTATTATTATCAATCTAACTCATATTATTAGCCATATTATGCTTATATGATCGATAGAAAGACAATTACTATACTTCTTACTCTTATTATTATCAATCAAACTCATATTATTGGCCATATTATGTGGATATGATCGATAGGACGACAATTACTATACTTATTACTCTTATTATTATCAATCTAACTCATATTATTGGCCATATTATGTGGATATGATCGATTGAACGACAATTACTATACTTATTACTCTTACTATTATCAATCGAACACATATTATTAGCCATATTATGCTTATATGATCGATAGAACGACAATTACTATACTAGTTACGCTTATTATTATCAATCTAACTCATATTATTAGCCATATTATGCTTATATTATCGATAGAAGGACAATTACTATAGTTGTTACTCTTATTATTATCAATCTAACTCATATTATTAGCCATATTATGCTTATATGATCGATAGAAAGACAATTACTATACTTGTTACTCTTATTATTATCAATCAAACTCATATTGTTGGCCATATTATGCTTATATGATCGATAGAAAGACAATTACTATACTTGTTACTCTTATTATTTTCAATCTAACTCATATTATTGGCCATATTATGCTTATATGATCGATAGAAAGACAATTACTATACTTGTTACTCTTATTATTATCAATCTAACTCATATTATTGGCCATATTATGTGGATATGATCGATAGGACGACAATTACTATACTTATTACTCTTATTATTATCAATCTAACTCATCCTATTGGCCATATTATGCTTATATTATCGATGGAACGACAATTACTATACTTGTTACTCTTATTATTATCAATCTAACTCATATTATTAGCCATATTATGCTTATATGATCGATAGAACGACAATTACTATACTTATTACTCTTATTATTATCAATCTAACTCATATTATTGGCCATATTATGCTTATATTATCGAAAGAAGGACAATTACTATACTTGTTACGCTTATTATTATCAATCTAACTCATATTATTAGCCATATTATGCTTATATTATTGATAGAAGGACAATTACTATAGTTGTTACTCTTATTATTATCAATCTTTCTCATATTATTAGCCATATTATGCTTATATGATCGATAGAAAGACAATTACTATACTTGTTACTCTTATTATTATCAATCTAACTCATATTATTAGCCATATTATGCTTATATGATCGATTGAACGACAATTACTATACTTGTTACTCTTATTATTATCAATCTAACTCATATTATTTCCATATTATGCAGATATGATCGATTGAACGACAATTACTATACTTATTGCTCTTACTATTATCAATCTAACTCATATTATTAGCCATATTATGCTTATATGATCGATAGTACGACAATTACTATACTTATTACTCTTATTATTATCAATCTAACTCATATTATTTCCATATTATGCAGATATGATCGATAGAACGACAATTACTATACTTATTACTCTTATTATTATCAATCTAACTCATATTATTGGCCATATTATGCTTATATTATCGAAAGAAGGACAATTACTATACTTGTTACGCTTATTATTATCAATCTAACTCATATTATTAGCCATATTATGCTTATATTATTGATAGAAGGACAATTACTATAGTTGTTACTCTTATTATTATCAATCTAACTCATATTATTAGCCATATTATGATTATATGATCGATAGAAAGACAATTACTATACTTATTACTCTTATTATTATCAATCTATCTCATATTATTAGCCATATTATGCTTATATTATTGATAGAAGGACAATTACTATAGTTGTTACTCTTATTATTATCAATCTAACTCATATTATTAGCCATATTATGCTTATATGATCGATGGAAAGACAATTACTATACTTGTTACTCTTATTATTATCAATCTAACTCATATTATTGGCCATATTATGTGGATATGATCGATAGGACGACAATTACTATACTTATTACTCTTATTATTATCAATCTAACTCATATTATTGGCCATATTATGCTTATATTATCGATAGAACGACAATTACTATACTTATTACTCTTACTATTATCAATCTAACTCATATTATTAGCCATATTATGCTTATATTATCGATGGAACGACAATTACTATACTTGTTACTCTTATTATTATCAATCAAACTCATATTATTGGCCATATTATGTGGATATGATCGATAGGACGACAATTACTATACTTATTACTCTTATTATTATCAATCTAACTCATATTATTGGCCATATTATGTGGATATGATCGATAGGACGACAATTACTATACTCATTACTCTTATTATTATCAATCTAACTCATATTATTAGCCATATTATGCTTATATTATCGATAGAACGACAATTGCTATACTTGTTACTCTTACTGTTATCAATCTAACTCATATTATTAGCCACATTATGCTTATATGATCGATTGAACGACAATTACTATACTTATTGCTCTTACTATTATCAATCTAACTCATATTATTAGCCATATTATGCTTATATGATCGATAGTACGACAATTACTATACTTATTACTCTTATTATTATCAATCTAACTCATATTATTTCCATATTATGCAGATATGATCGATAGAACGACAATTACTATACTTATTACTCTTATTATTATCAATCTAACTCATATTATTGGCCATATTATGCTTATATTATCGAAAGAAGGACAATTACTATACTTGTTACGCTTATTATTATCAATCTAACTCATATTATTAGCCATATTATGCTTATATTATTGATAGAAGGACAATTACTATAGTTGTTACTCTTATTATTATCAATCTAACTCATATTATTAGCCATATTATGCTTATATGATCGATAGAAAGACAATTGCTATACTTGTTACTCTTATTATTTTCAATCTAACTCATATTATTGGCCATATTATGTGGATATGATCGATAGGACGACAATTACTATACTTATTACTCTTATTATTATCAATCTATCTCATATTATTAGCCATATTATGCTTATATTATTGATAGAAGGACAATTACTATAGTTGTTACTCTTATTATTATCAATCTAACTCATATTATTAGCCATATTATGCTTATATGATCGATGGAAAGACAATTACTATACCTGTTACTCTTATTATTATCAATCTAACTCATATTATTGGCCATATTATGTGGATATGATCGATAGGACGACAATTACTATACTTATTACTCTTATTATTATCAATCTAACTCATATTATTGGCCATATTATGTGGATATGATCGATAGGACGACAATTACTATACTTATTACTCTTATTATTATCAATCTAACTCATATTATTGGCCATATTATGTGGATATGATCGATTGAACGACAATTACTATACTTATTACTCTTACTATTATCAATCGAACACATATTATTAGCCATATTATGCTTATATGATCGATAGAACGACAATTACTATACTTATTACTCTTATTATTATTAATCTAACTCATATTATTAACCATATTATGCAGATATGATCGATAGAACGACAGTTACTATACTTATTACTCTTACTATTATCAATCTAACTCATATTATTAGCCATATTATGCTTATATTATCGATAGGACGACAATTACTATACTTATTACTCTTATTATTATCAATCTAACTCATATTATTGGCCATATTATGCTTATATTATCGATAGAACGACAATTACTATACTTATTACTCTTACTATTATCAATCTAACTCGTACTATTAGCCATATTATGCTTATATTATCGATGGAACGACAATTACTATACTTGTTACTCTTATTATTATCAATCTAACTCATATCATTAGCCATATTATGCTTATATGATCGATAGAACGACAATTACTATACTTATTACTCTTATTATTAACAATCTAACTCATATTATTGGCCATATTATGCTTATATTATCGAAAGAAGGACAATTACTATACTTGTTACGCTTATTATTATCAATCTAACTCATATTATTAGCCATATTATGCTTATATTATTGATAGAAGGACAATTACTATAGCTGTTACTCTTATTATTATCAATCTAACTCATATTATTAGCCATATTATGCTTATATGATCGATAGAAAGACAATTACTATACTTGTTACTCTTATTGTTATCAATCTAACTCATATTATTGGCCATATTATGTGGATATGATCGATAGGACGACAATTACTATACTTATTACTCTTATTATTATCAATCTAACTCATATTATTGGCCATATTATGTGGATATGATCGATTGAACGACAATTACTATACTTATTACTCTTACTATTATCAATCGAACACATATTATTAGCCATATTATGCTTATATGATCGATAGAACGACAATTACTATACTTGTTACGCTTATTATTATCAATCTAACTCATATTATTAGCCATATTATGCTTATATTATCGATAGAAGGACAATTACTATAGTTGTTACTCTTATTATTATCAATCTAACTCATATTATTAGCCATATTATGCTTATATGATCGATAGAAAGACAATTACTATACTTCTTACTCTTATTATTATCAATCAAACTCATATTATTGGCCATATTATGTGGATATGATCGATAGGACGACAATTACTATACTTATTACTCTTATTATTATCAATCTAACTCATATTATTGGCCATATTATGTGGATATGATCGATTGAACGACAATTACTATACTTATTACTCTTACTATTATCAATCGAACACATATTATTAGCCATATTATGCTTATATGATCGATAGAACGACAATTACTATACTAGTTACGCTTATTATTATCAATCTAACTCATATTATTAGCCATATTATGCTTATATTATCGATAGAAGGACAATTACTATAGTTGTTACTCTTATTATTATCAATCTAACTCATATTATTAGCCATATTATGCTTATATGATCGATAGAAAGACAATTACTATACTTGTTACTCTTATTATTATCAATCAAACTCATATTGTTGGCCATATTATGCTTATATGATCGATAGAAAGACAATTACTATACTTGTTACTCTTATTATTTTCAATCTAACTCATATTATTGGCCATATTATGCTTATATGATCGATAGAAAGACAATTACTATACTTGTTACTCTTATTATTATCAATCTAACTCATATTATTGGCCATATTATGTGGATATGATCGATAGGACGACAATTACTATACTTATTACTCTTATTATTATCAATCTAACTCATCCTATTGGCCATATTATGCTTATATTATCGATGGAACGACAATTACTATACTTGTTACTCTTATTATTATCAATCTAACTCATATTATTAGCCATATTATGCTTATATGATCGATAGAACGACAATTACTATACTTATTACTCTTATTATTATCAATCTAACTCATATTATTGGCCATATTATGCTTATATTATCGAAAGAAGGACAATTACTATACTTGTTACGCTTATTATTATCAATCTAACTCATATTATTAGCCATATTATGCTTATATTATTGATAGAAGGACAATTACTATAGTTGTTACTCTTATTATTATCAATCTTTCTCATATTATTAGCCATATTATGCTTATATGATCGATAGAAAGACAATTACTATACTTGTTACTCTTATTATTATCAATCTAACTCATATTATTAGCCATATTATGCTTATATGATCGATTGAACGACAATTACTATACTTGTTACTCTTATTATTATCAATCTAACTCATATTATTTCCATATTATGCAGATATGATCGATTGAACGACAATTACTATACTTATTGCTCTTACTATTATCAATCTAACTCATATTATTAGCCATATTATGCTTATATGATCGATAGTACCACAATTACTATACTTATTACTCTTATTATTATCAATCTAACTCATATTATTTCCATATTATGCAGATATGATCGATAGAACGACAATTACTATACTTATTACTCTTATTATTATCAATCTAACTCATATTATTGGCCATATTATGCTTATATTATCGAAAGAAGGACAATTACTATACTTGTTACGCTTATTATTATCAATCTAACTCATATTATTAGCCATATTATGCTTATATTATTGATAGAAGGACAATTACTATAGTTGTTACTCTTATTATTATCAATCTAACTCATATTATTAGCCATATTATGCTTATATGATCGATAGAAAGACAATTACTATACTTATTACTCTTATTATTATCAATCTATCTCATATTATTAGCCATATTATGCTTATATTATTGATAGAAGGACAATTACTATAGTTGTTACTCTTATTATTATCAATCTAACTCATATTATTAGCCATATTATGCTTATATGATCGATGGAAAGACAATTACTATACTTGTTACTCTTATTATTATCAATCTAACTCATATTATTGGCCATATTATGTGGATATGATCGATAGGACGACAATTACTATACTTATTACTCTTATTATTATCAATCTAACTCATATTATTGGCCATATTATGCTTATATTATCGATAGAACGACAATTACTATACTAGTTACGCTTATTATTATCAATCTAACTCATATTATTAGCCATATTATGCTTATATTATCGATAGAAGGACAATTACTATAGTTGTTACTCTTATTATTATCAATCTAACTCATATTATTAGCCATATTATGCTTATATGATCGATAGAAAGACAATTACTATACTTGTTACTCTTATTATTATCAATCAAACTCATATTGTTGGCCATATTATGCTTATATGATCGATAGAAAGACAATTACTATACTTGTTACTCTTATTATTTTCAATCTAACTCATATTATTGGCCATATTATGCTTATATGATCGATAGAAAGACAATTACTATACTTGTTACTCTTATTATTATCAATCTAACTCATATTATTGGCCATATTATGTGGATATGATCGATAGGACGACAATTACTATACTTATTACTCTTATTATTATCAATCTAACTCATCCTATTGGCCATATTATGCTTATATTATCGATGGAACGACAATTACTATACTTGTTACTCTTATTATTATCAATCTAACTCATATTATTAGCCATATTATGCTTATATGATCGATAGAACGACAATTACTATACTTATTACTCTTATTATTATCAATCTAACTCATATTATTGGCCATATTATGCTTATATTATCGAAAGAAGGACAATTACTATACTTGTTACGCTTATTATTATCAATCTAACTCATATTATTAGCCATATTATGCTTATATTATTGATAGAAGGACAATTACTATAGTTGTTACTCTTATTATTATCAATCTTTCTCATATTATTAGCCATATTATGCTTATATGATCGATAGAAAGACAATTACTATACTTGTTACTCTTATTATTATCAATCTAACTCATATTATTAGCCATATTATGCTTATATGATCGATTGAACGACAATTACTATACTTGTTACTCTTATTATTATCAATCTAACTCATATTATTTCCATATTATGCAGATATGATCGATTGAACGACAATTACTATACTTATTGCTCTTACTATTATCAATCTAACTCATATTATTAGCCATATTATGCTTATATGATCGATAGTACGACAATTACTATACTTATTACTCTTATTATTATCAATCTAACTCATATTATTTCCATATTATGCAGATATGATCGATAGAACGACAATTACTATACTTATTACTCTTATTATTATCAATCTAACTCATATTATTGGCCATATTATGCTTATATTATCGAAAGAAGGACAATTACTATACTTGTTACGCTTATTATTATCAATCTAACTCATATTATTAGCCATATTATGCTTATATTATTGATAGAAGGACAATTACTATAGTTGTTACTCTTATTATTATCAATCTAACTCATATTATTAGCCATATTATGCTTATATGATCGATAGAAAGACAATTACTATACTTATTACTCTTATTATTATCAATCTATCTCATATTATTAGCCATATTATGCTTATATTATTGATAGAAGGACAATTACTATAGTTGTTACTCTTATTATTATCAATCTAACTCATATTATTAGCCATATTATGCTTATATGATCGATGGAAAGACAATTACTATACTTGTTACTCTTATTATTATCAATCTAACTCATATTATTGGCCATATTATGTGGATATGATCGATAGGACGACAATTACTATACTTATTACTCTTATTATTATCAATCTAACTCATATTATTGGCCATATTATGCTTATATTATCGATAGAACGACAATTACTATACTTATTACTCTTACTATTATCAATCTAACTCATATTATTAGCCATATTATGCTTATATTATCGATGGAACGACAATTACTATACTTGTTACTCTTATTATTATCAATCAAACTCATATTATTGGCCATATTATGTGGATATGATCGATAGGACGACAATTACTATACTTATTACTCTTATTATTATCAATCTAACTCATATTATTGGCCATATTATGTGGATATGATCGATAGGACGACAATTACTATACTCATTACTCTTATTATTATCAATCTAACTCATATTATTAGCCATATTATGCTTATATTATCGATAGAACGACAATTGCTATACTTGTTACTCTTACTGTTATCAATCTAACTCATATTATTAGCCACATTATGCTTATATGATCGATTGAACGACAATTACTATACTTATTGCTCTTACTATTATCAATCTAACTCATATTATTAGCCATATTATGCTTATATGATCGATAGTACGACAATTACTATACTTATTACTCTTATTATTATCAATCTAACTCATATTATTTCCATATTATGCAGATATGATCGATAGAACGACAATTACTATACTTATTACTCTTATTATTATCAATCTAACTCATATTATTGGCCATATTATGCTTATATTATCGAAAGAAGGACAATTACTATACTTGTTACGCTTATTATTATCAATCTAACTCATATTATTAGCCATATTATGCTTATATTATTGATAGAAGGACAATTACTATAGTTGTTACTCTTATTATTATCAATCTAACTCATATTATTGGCCATATTATGTGGATATGATCGATAGGACGACAATTACTATACTCATTACTCTTATTATTATCAATCTAACTCATATTATTAGCCATATTATGCTTATATGATCGATGGAAAGACAATTACTATACTTGTTACTCTTATTATTATCAATCTAACTCATATTATTGGCCATATTATGTGGATATGATCGATAGGACGACAATTACTATACTTATTACTCTTATTATTATCAATCTAACTCATATTATTGGCCATATTATGTGGATATGATCGATAGGACGACAATTACTATACTTATTACTCTTATTATTATCAATCTAACTCATATTATTGGCCATATTATGTGGATATGATCGATTGAACGACAATTACTATACTTATTACTCTTACTATTATCAATCGAACACATATTATTAGCCATATTATGCTTATATGATCGATAGAACGACAATTACTATACTTATTACTCTTATTATTATTAATCTAACTCATATTATTAACCATATTATGCAGATATGATCGATAGAACGACAGTTACTATACTTATTACTCTTACTATTATCAATCTAACTCATATTATTAGCCATATTATGCTTATATTATCGATAGGACGACAATTACTATACTTATTACTCTTATTATTATCAATCTAACTCATATTATTGGCCATATTATGCTTATATTATCGATAGAACGACAATTACTATACTTATTACTCTTACTATTATCAATCTAACTCGTACTATTAGCCATATTATGCTTATATTATCGATGGAACGACAATTACTATACTTGTTACTCTTATTATTATCAATCTAACTCATATCATTAGCCATATTATGCTTATATGATCGATAGAACGACAATTACTATACTTATTACTCTTATTATTAACAATCTAACTCATATTATTGGCCATATTATGCTTATATTATCGAAAGAAGGACAATTACTATACTTGTTACGCTTATTATTATCAATCTAACTCATATTATTAGCCATATTATGCTTATATTATTGATAGAAGGACAATTACTATAGCTGTTACTCTTATTATTATCAATCTAACTCATATTATTAGCCATATTATGCTTATGTGATCGATAGAAAGACAATTACTATACTTGTTACTCTTATTGTTATCAATCTAACTCATATTATTGGCCATATTATGTGGATATGATCGATAGGACGACAATTACTATACTTATTACTCTTATTATTATCAATCTAACTCATATTATTGGCCATATTATGTGGATATGATCGATTGAACGACAATTACTATACTTATTACTCTTACTATTATCAATCGAACACATATTATTAGCCATATTATGCTTATATGATCGATAGAACGACAATTACTATACTTGTTACGCTTATTATTATCAATCTAACTCATATTATTAGCCATATTATGCTTATATTATCGATAGAAGGACAATTACTATAGTTGTTACTCTTATTATTATCAATCTAACTCATATTATTAGCCATATTATGCTTATATGATCGATAGAAAGACAATTACTATACTTCTTACTCTTATTATTATCAATCAAACTCATATTATTGGCCATATTATGTGGATATGATCGATAGGACGACAATTACTATACTTATTACTCTTATTATTATCAATCTAACTCATATTATTGGCCATATTATGTGGATATGATCGATTGAACGACAATTACTATACTTATTACTCTTACTATTATCAATCGAACACATATTATTAGCCATATTATGCTTATATGATCGATAGAACGACAATTACTATACTAGTTACGCTTATTATTATCAATCTAACTCATATTATTAGCCATATTATGCTTATATTATCGATAGAAGGACAATTACTATAGTTGTTACTCTTATTATTATCAATCTAACTCATATTATTAGCCATATTATGCTTATATGATCGATAGAAAGACAATTACTATACTTGTTACTCTTATTATTATCAATCAAACTCATATTGTTGGCCATATTATGCTTATATGATCGATAGAAAGACAATTACTATACTTGTTACTCTTATTATTTTCAATCTAACTCATATTATTGGCCATATTATGCTTATATGGTCGATAGAAAGACAATTACTATACTTGTTACTCTTATTATTATCAATCTAACTCATATTATTGGCCATATTATGTGGATATGATCGATAGGACGACAATTACTATACTTATTACTCTTATTATTATCAATCTAACTCATCCTATTGGCCATATTATGCTTATATTATCGATGGAACGACAATTACTATACTTGTTACTCTTATTATTATCAATCTAACTCATATTATTAGCCATATTATGCTTATATGATCGATAGAACGACAATTACTATACTTATTACTCTTATTATTATCAATCTAACTCATATTATTGGCCATATTATGCTTATATTATCGAAAGAAGGACAATTACTATACTTGTTACGCTTATTATTATCAATCTAACTCATATTATTAGCCATATTATGCTTATATTATTGATAGAAGGACAATTACTATAGTTGTTACTCTTATTATTATCAATCTTTCTCATATTATTAGCCATATTATGCTTATATGATCGATAGAAAGACAATTACTATACTTGTTACTCTTATTATTATCAATCTAACTCATATTATTAGCCATATTATGCTTATATGATCGATTGAACGACAATTACTATACTTGTTACTCTTATTATTATCAATCTAACTCATATTATTTCCATATTATGCAGATATGATCGATTGAACGACAATTACTATACTTATTGCTCTTACTATTATCAATCTAACTCATATTATTAGCCATATTATGCTTATATGATCGATAGTACGACAATTACTATACTTATTACTCTTATTATTATCAATCTAACTCATATTATTTCCATATTATGCAGATATGATCGATAGAACGACAATTACTATACTTATTACTCTTATTATTATCAATCTAACTCATATTATTGGCCATATTATGCTTATATTATCGAAAGAAGGACAATTACTATACTTGTTACGCTTATTATTATCAATCTAACTCATATTATTAGCCATATTATGCTTATATTATTGATAGAAGGACAATTACTATAGTTGTTACTCTTATTATTATCAATCTAACTCATATTATTAGCCATATTATGCTTATATGATCGATAGAAAGACAATTACTATACTTATTACTCTTATTATTATCAATCTATCTCATATTATTAGCCATATTATGCTTATATTATTGATAGAAGGACAATTACTATAGTTGTTACTCTTATTATTATCAATCTAACTCATATTATTAGCCATATTATGCTTATATGATCGATGGAAAGACAATTACTATACTTGTTACTCTTATTATTATCAATCTAACTCATATTATTGGCCATATTATGTGGATATGATCGATAGGACGACAATTACTATACTTATTACTCTTATTATTATCAATCTAACTCATATTATTGGCCATATTATGCTTATATTATCGATAGAACGACAATTACTATACTTATTACTCTTACTATTATCAATCTAACTCATATTATTAGCCATATTATGCTTATATTATCGATGGAACGACAATTACTATACTTGTTACTCTTATTATTATCAATCAAACTCATATTATTGGCCATATTATGTGGATATGATCGATAGGACGACAATTACTATACTTATTACTCTTATTATTATCAATCTAACTCATATTATTGGCCATATTATGTGGATATGATCGATAGGACGACAATTACTATACTCATTACTCTTATTATTATCAATCTAACTCATATTATTAGCCATATTATGCTTATATTATCGATAGAACGACAATTGCTATACTTGTTACTCTTACTGTTATCAATCTAACTCATATTATTAGCCACATTATGCTTATGTGATCGATTGAACGACAATTACTATACTTATTGCTCTTACTATTATCAATCTAACTCATATTATTAGCCATATTATGCTTATATGATCGATAGTACGACAATTACTATACTTATTACTCTTATTATTATCAATCTAACTCATATTATTTCCATATTATGCAGATATGATCGATAGAACGACAATTACTATACTTATTACTCTTATTATTATCAATCTAACTCATATTATTGGCCATATTATGCTTATATTATCGAAAGAAGGACAATTACTATACTTGTTACGCTTATTATTATCAATCTAACTCATATTATTAGCCATATTATGCTTATATTATTGATAGAAGGACAATTACTATAGTTGTTACTCTTATTATTATCAATCTAACTCATATTATTAGCCATATTATGCTTATATTATTGATAGAAGGACAATTACTATAGTTGTTACTCTTATTATTATCAATCTAACTCATATTATTAGCCATATTATGCTTATATGATCGATGGAAAGACAATTACTATACTTGTTACTCTTATTATTATCAATCTAACTCATATTATTGGCCATATTATGTGGATATGATCGATAGGACGACAATTACTATACTTATTACTCTTATTATTATCAATCTTTCTCATATTATTAGCCATATTATGCGTATATTATTGATAGAAGGACAATTACTATAGTTGTTACTCTTATTATTATCAATCTAACTCATATTATTATCCATATTATGCTTATATGATCGATAGAAAGACAATTACTATACTTGCTACTCTTATTATTATCAATCTAACTCATATTATTGGCCATATTATGTGGATATGATCGATAGGACGACAATTACTATACTTATTACTCTTATTATTATCAATGTAACTCATATTATTGGCCATATTATGTGGATATGATCGATTGAACGACAATTACTATACTTATTACTCTTACTATTATCAATCGAACACATATTATTAGCCGTATTATGCTTATATGATCGATAGAACGACAATTACTATACTTATTACTCTTATTATTATTAATCTAACTCATATTATTAACCATATTATGCTTATATGATCGATAGAACGACAATTACTATACTTATTACTCTTATTATTATTAATCTAACTCATATTATTAACCATATTATGCTTATATGATCGATAGAACGACAATTACTATACTTATTACTCTTATTATTATCAATCTAACTCATATTATTGGCCATATTATGCTTATATGATCGATAGAAAGACAATTACTATACTTGTTACTCTTATTATTATCAATCTAACTCATATTATTGGCCATATTATGTGGATATGATCGATAGGACGACAATTACTATACTTATTACTCTTATTATTATCAATCTAACTCATATTATTGGCCATATTATGCTTATATTATCGATAGAACGACAAATACTATACTTATTACTCTTACTATTATCAATCTAACTCATACTATTAGTCATATTATGCTTATATTATCGATGGAACGACAATTACTATACTTGTTACTCTTATTATTATCAATCTAACTCATATCATTAGCCATATTATGCTTATATGATCGATAGAACGACAATTACTATACTTATTACTCTTATTATTATCAATCTAACTCATATTATTGGCCATATTATGCTTATATTATCGAAAGAAGGACAATTACTATACTTGTTACGCTTATTATTATCAATCTAACTCATATTATTAGCCATATTATGCTTATATTATTGATAGAAGGACAATTACTATAGCTGTTACTCTTATTATTATCAATCTAACTCATATTATTAGCCATATTATGCTTATATGATCGATAGAAAGACAATTACTATACTTGTTACTCTTATTGTTATCAATCTAACTCATATTATTGGCCATATTATGTGGATATGATCGATAGGACGACAATTACTATACTTATTACTCTTATTATTATCATTCTTTCTCATATTATTAGCCATATTATGCTTATATTATTGATAGAAGGACAATTACTATAGTTGTTACTCTTATTATTATCAATCTAACTCATATTATTAGCCATATTATGCTTATATGATCGATAGAAAGACAATTACTATACTTGTTACTCTTATTATTATCAATCTAACTCATACTATAGGCCATATTATGTGGATATGATCGATAGGACGACAATTACTATACTTATTACTCTTATTATTATCAATCTAACTCATATTATTGGCCATATTATGTGGATATGATCGATTGAACGACAATTACTATACTTATTACTCTTACTATTATCAATCGAACACATATTATTAGCCATATTATGCTTATATGATCGATAGAACGACAATTACTATACTTGTTACTCTTATTATTATCAATCTAACTCATATTATTGGCCATATTATGTGGATATGATCGATAGGACGACAATTACTATACTTATTACTCCTATTATTATCAATCTAACTCATATTATTGGCCATATTATGTGGATATGACCGATTGAACGACAATTACTATACTTATTACTCTTATTATTATCAATCTAACTCATATTATTGGCCATATTATGCTTATATTATCGAAAGAAGGACAATTACTATACTTGTTACGCTTATTATTATCAATCTAACTCATATTATTAGCCATATTATGCTTATATTATTGATAGAAGGACAATTACTATAGTTGTTACTCTTATTATTATCAATCTAACTCATATTATTAGCCATATTATGCTTATATGATCGATAGAAAGACAATTACTATACTTATTACTCTTATTATTATCAATCTATCTCATATTATTAGCCATATTATGCTTATATTATTGATAGAAGGACAATTACTATAGTTGTTACTCTTATTATTATCAATCTAACTCATATTATTAGCCATATTATGCTTATATGATCGATGGAAAGACAATTACTATACTTGTTACTCTTATTATTATCAATCTAACTCATATTATTGGCCATATTATGTGGATATGATCGATAGGACGACAATTACTATACTTATTACTCTTATTATTATCAATCTAACTCATATTATTGGCCATATTATGCTTATATTATCGATAGAACGACAATTACTATACTTATTACTCTTACTATTATCAATCTAACTCATATTATTAGCCATATTATGCTTATATTATCGATGGAACGACAATTACTATACTTGTTACTCTTATTATTATCAATCAAACTCATATTATTGGCCATATTATGTGGATATGATCGATAGGACGACAATTACTATACTTATTACTCTTATTATTATCAATCTAACTCATATTATTGGCCATATTATGTGGATATGATCGATAGGACGACAATTACTATACTCATTACTCTTATTATTATCAATCTAACTCATATTATTAGCCATATTATGCTTATATTATCGATAGAACGACAATTGCTATACTTGTTACTCTTACTGTTATCAATCTAACTCATATTATTAGCCACATTATGCTTATGTGATCGATTGAACGACAATTACTATACTTATTGCTCTTACTATTATCAATCTAACTCATATTATTAGCCATATTATGCTTATATGATCGATAGAACGACAATTACTATACTTATTACTCTTATTATTATCAATCTAACTCATATTATTGGCCATATTATGCTTATATTATCGAAAGAAGGACAATTACTATACTTGTTACGCTTATTATTATCAATCTAACTCATATTATTAGCCATATTATGCTTATATTATTGATAGAAGGACAATTACTATAGTTGTTACTCTTATTATTATCAATCTAACTCATATTATTAGCCATATTATGCTTATATTATTGATAGAAGGACAATTACTATAGTTGTTACTCTTATTATTATCAATCTAACTCATATTATTAGCCATATTATGCTTATATGATCGATGGAAAGACAATTACTATACTTGTTACTCTTATTATTATCAATCTAACTCATATTATTGGCCATATTATGTGGATAT
The DNA here is from genome assembly GCF_050947335.1 of Megachile rotundata. Taxonomy (NCBI): domain Eukaryota; kingdom Metazoa; phylum Arthropoda; class Insecta; order Hymenoptera; family Megachilidae; genus Megachile; species Megachile rotundata. The sequence goes on along the minus strand of NW_027474780.1, from coordinate 6,144 downwards.
GATCGATAGGACGACAATTACTATACTTATTACTCTTATTATTATCAATCTAACTCATATTATTGGCCATATTATGCTTATATTATCGATAGAACGACAATTACTATACTTATTACTCTTACTATTATCAATCTAACTCATATTATTAGCCATATTATGCTTATATTATCGATGGAACGACAATTACTATACTTGTTACTCTTATTATTATCAATCTAACTCATATTATTAGCCATATTATGCTTATATGATCGATAGAACGACAATTACTATACTTATTACTCTTATTATTATCAATCTAACTCATATTATTGGCCATATTATGCTTATATTATCGAAAGAAGGACAATTACTATACTTGTTACGCTTATTATTATCAATCTAACTCATATTATTAGCCATATTATGCTTACATTATTGATAGAAGGACAATTACTATAGTTGTTACTCCTTTTATTATCAATCTAACATATATTATTAGCCATATTATGCTTATATGATCGATAGAAAGACAATTACTATACTTGTTACTCTTATTATTATCAATCTAACTCATATTATTGGCCATATTATGTGGATATGATCGATAGGACGACAATTACTATACTTATTACTCTTATTATTATCAATCTTTCTCATATTATTAGCCATATTATGCGTATATTATTGATAGAAGGACAATTACTATAGTTGTTACTCTTATTATTATCAATCTAACTCATATTATTATCCATATTATGCTTATATGATCGATAGAAAGACAATTACTATACTTGCTACTCTTATTATTATCAATCTAACTCATATTATTGGCCATATTATGTGGATATGATCGATAGGACGACAATTACTATACTTATTACTCTTATTATTATCAATGTAACTCATATTATTGGCCATATTATGTGGATATGATCGATTGAACGACAATTACTATACTTATTACTCTTACTATTATCAATCGAACACATATTATTAGCCGTATTATGCTTATATGATCGATAGAACGACAATTACTATACTTATTACTCTTATTATTATTAATCTAACTCATATTATTAACCATATTATGCTTATATGATCGATAGAACGACAATTACTATACTTATTACTCTTATTATTATTAATCTAACTCATATTATTAACCATATTATGCTTATATGATCGATAGAACGACAATTACTATACTTATTACTCTTATTATTATCAATCTAACTCATATTATTGGCCATATTATGCTTATATGATCGATAGAAAGACAATTACTATACTTGTTACTCTTATTATTATCAATCTAACTCATATTATTGGCCATATTATGTGGATATGATCGATAGGACGACAATTACTATACTTATTACTCTTATTATTATCAATCTAACTCATATTATTGGCCATATTATGCTTATATTATCGATAGAACGACAAATACTATACTTATTACTCTTACTATTATCAATCTAACTCATACTATTAGTCATATTATGCTTATATTATCGATGGAACGACAATTACTATACTTGTTACTCTTATTATTATCAATCTAACTCATATCATTAGCCATATTATGCTTATATGATCGATAGAACGACAATTACTATACTTATTACTCTTATTATTATCAATCTAACTCATATTATTGGCCATATTATGCTTATATTATCGAAAGAAGGACAATTACTATACTTGTTACGCTTATTATTATCAATCTAACTCATATTATTAGCCATATTATGCTTATATTATTGATAGAAGGACAATTACTATAGCTGTTACTCTTATTATTATCAATCTAACTCATATTATTAGCCATATTATGCTTATATGATCGATAGAAAGACAATTACTATACTTGTTACTCTTATTGTTATCAATCTAACTCATATTATTGGCCATATTATGTGGATATGATCGATAGGACGACAATTACTATACTTATTACTCTTATTATTATCATTCTTTCTCATATTATTAGCCATATTATGCTTATATTATTGATAGAAGGACAATTACTATAGTTGTTACTCTTATTATTATCAATCTAACTCATATTATTAGCCATATTATGCTTATATGATCGATAGAAAGACAATTACTATACTTGTTACTCTTATTATTATCAATCTAACTCATACTATAGGCCATATTATGTGGATATGATCGATAGGACGACAATTACTATACTTATTACTCTTATTATTATCAATCTAACTCATATTATTGGCCATATTATGTGGATATGATCGATTGAACGACAATTACTATACTTATTACTCTTACTATTATCAATCGAACACATATTATTAGCCATATTATGCTTATATGATCGATAGAACGACAATTACTATACTTGTTACTCTTATTATTATCAATCTAACTCATATTATTGGCCATATTATGTGGATATGATCGATAGGACGACAATTACTATACTTATTACTCCTATTATTATCAATCTAACTCATATTATTGGCCATATTATGTGGATATGACCGATTGAACGACAATTACTATACTTATTACTCTTACTATTATCAATCGAACACATATTATTAGCCATATTATGCTTATATGATCGATAGAACGACAATTACTATACTTGTTACGCTTATTATTATCAATCTAACTCATATTATTAGCCATATTATGCTTATATTATCGATAGAACGGCAATTGCTGTACTTGTTACTCTTATTATTATCAATCTAACTCATATTATTAGCCATATTATGCTTATATGATCGATAGGACGACAAATACTATACTTATTACTCTTATTATTATCAATGTAACTCATATTATTAGCCATATTATGCTTATATGATCGATTGAACGACAATTACTATACTTGTTACTCTTATTATTATCAATCTAACTCATATTATTTCCATATTATGCAGATATGATCGATAGAACGACAATTACTATACTTATTACTCTTACTATTATCAATCTAACTCATATTATTAGCCATATTATGCTTATATTATCGATAGAACGACAATTACTATACTTGTTACTCTTATTATTATCAATCTAACTCATATTATTAGCCATATTATGCTTATATGATCGATAGAACGACAATTACTATACTTATTACTCTTATTATTATCAATCTAACTCATATTATTAGCCATATTATGCTTATATTATCGATAGAACGACAATTACTATACCTGTTACTCTTATTATTATCAATCTAACTCATATTATTAGCCATATTATGCTTATATGATCGATAGAACGACAATTACTATACTTATTACTCTTATTATTATCAATCTAACTCATATTATTGGCCATATTATGCTTATATTATCGAAAGAAGGACAATTACTATACTTGTTACGCTTATTATTATCAATCTAACTCATATTATTAGCCATATTATGCTTATATGATCGATAGAAAGACAATTACTATACTTGTTACTCTTATTATTTTCAATCTAACTCATATAATTGGCCATATTATGTGGATATGATCGATAGGACGACAATTACTATACTTATTACTCTTATTATTATCAACCTATCTCATATTATTAGCCATATTATGCTTATATTATTGATAGAAGGACAATTACTATAGTTGTTACTCTTATTATTATCAATCTAACCCATATTATTAGCCATATTATGCTTATATGATCGATAGAAAGACAATTACTATACTTGTTACTCTTATTATTATCAATCTAACTCATATTATTGGCCATATTATGTGGATATGATCGATAGGACGACAATTACTATACTTATTACTCTTATTATTATCAATCTAACTCATATTATTGGCCATATTATGCTTATATTATCGATAGAACGACAATTACTATACTTATTACTCTTACTATTATCAATCTAACTCATACTATTAGCCATATTATGCTTATATTATCGATGGAACGACAATTACTATACTTGTTACTCTTATTATTATCAATCTAACTCATATTATTGGCCATATTATGTGGATATGATCGATAGGACGACAATTACTATACTTATTACTCCTATTATTATCAATCTAACTCATATTATTGGCCATATTATGTGGATATGACCGATTGAACGACAATTACTATACTTATTACTCTTACTATTATCAATCGAACACATATTATTAGCCATATTATGCTTATATGATCGATAGAACGACAATTACTATACTTGTTACGCTTATTATTATCAATCTAACTCATATTATTAGCCATATTATGCTTATATTATCGATAGAACGGCAATTGCTGTACTTGTTACTCTTATTATTATCAATCTAACTCATATTATTAGCCATATTATGCTTATATGATCGATAGAACGACAAATACTATACTTATTACTCTTATTATTATCAATGTAACTCATATTATTAGCCATATTATGCTTATATGATCGATTGAACGACAATTACTATACTTGTTACTCTTATTATTATCAATCTAACTCATATTATTTCCATATTATGCAGATATGATCGATAGAACGACAATTACTATACTTATTACTCTTACTATTATCAATCTAACTCATATTATTAGCCATATTATGCTTATATTATCGATAGAACGACAATTACTATACTTGTTACTCTTATTATTATCAATCTAACTCATATTATTAGCCATATTATGCTTATATGATCGATAGAACGACAATTACTATACTTATTACTCTTATTATTATCAATCTAACTCATATTATTAGCCATATTATGCTTATATTATCGATAGAACGACAATTACTATACCTGTTACTCTTATTATTATCAATCTAACTCATATTATTAGCCATATTATGCTTATATGATCGATAGAACGACAATTACTATACTTATTACTCTTATTATTATCAATCTAACTCATATTATTGGCCATATTATGCTTATATTATCGAAAGAAGGACAATTACTATACTTGTTACGCTTATTATTATCAATCTAACTCATATTCTTAGCCATATTATGCTTATATGATCGATAGAAAGACAATTACTATACTTGTTACTCTTATTATTTTCAATCTAACTCATATAATTGGCCATATTATGTGTATATGATCGATAGGACGACAATTACTATACTTATTACTCTTATTATTATCAACCTATCTCATATTATTAGCCATATTATGCTTATATTATTGATAGAAGGACAATTACTATAGTTGTTACTCTTATTATTATCAATCTAACCCATATTATTAGCCATATTATGCTTATATGATCGATAGAAAGACAATTACTATACTTGTTACTCTTATTATTATCAATCTAACTCATATTATTGGCCATATTATGTGGATATGATCGATAGGACGACAATTACTATACTTATTACTCTTATTATTATCAATCTAACTCATATTATTGGCCATATTATGCTTATATTATCGATAGAACGACAATTACTATACTTATTACTCTTACTATTATCAATCTAACTCATACTATTAGCCATATTATGCGGATATTATCGATGGAACGACAATTACTATACTTGTTACTCTTATTATTATCAATCTAACTCATATTATTAGCCATATTATGCTTATATTATCGATAGAACGGCAATTGCTGTACTTGTTACTCTTATTATTATCAATCTAACTCATATTATTAGCCATATTATGCTTATATGATCGATAGAACGACAAATACTATACTTATTACTCTTATTATTATCAATGTAACTCATATTATTAGCCATATTATGCTTATATGATCGATTGAACGACAATTACTATACTTGTTACTCTTATTATTATCAATCTAACTCATATTATTGGCCATATTATGTGGATATGATCGATAGGACGACAATTACTATACTTATTACTCTTATTATTATCAATCTAACTCATATTATTGGCCATATTATGCTTATATTATCGATAGAACGACAATTACTATACTTATTACTCTTACTATTATCAATCTAACTCATACTATTAGCCATATTATGCTTATATTATCGATGGAACGACAATTACTATACTTGTTACTCTTATTATTATCAATCTAACTCATATCATTAGCCATATTATGCTTATATGATCGATAGAACGACAAGTACTATACTTATTACTCTTATTATTATCAATCGAACTCATATTATTGGCCATATTATGCTTATATGATC
>NW_027474779.1:0-28706 GCF_050947335.1 Megachile rotundata | reverse complement strand
ATAATAATAAGAGTAATGAGTACAGTAATTGTCGTTCTATCGATCATATAAGCATAATATGGCTAATAATATGAGTTAGATTGATAATACTAAGAGTGGTGAGTATAGTAATTGTAGTTCTATCGATCATTTAAGCATAATATGGCTAATACTATGAGTTGGATTGATAATAATAAAAGTAATAAGTATAGTAATTGTCGTTCTATCGATCATTTAAGCATAATATGGCTAATAATATGAGTTAGATTGATAATAATAACAGTAATAAGTATAGTAATTGTCGTTCTATCGATATTATAAGCATAATATGGCTAATAATATGAGTTAGATTGATAATAATAAGAGTAATGAGTATAGTAATTGTAGTTCTATCTATCATATCTACATAATATGGTTAATAATATGAGTTAGATTCATAATAATAAGAGTAATATGTATAGTAATTGTCGTACTAGCGATCATTTAAGCATAATATGGTTAATAATATGAGTTAGATTGATAATAATAAGAGTAATAAGTATAGTAATTGCCGTTCTATCGATCATTTAAGCATAATATGGCTAATAATATGAGTTAGATTGATGATAATAAGAGTAATAAATATAGTAAATGTCGTGCTATCGATCATATCTGCATAATATGGTTAATAATATGAGTTAGATTGATAATAGTGAGTGTAATAAGTATAGTAAATGTCGTTCTGTCGATCATATAAGCATAATATGGCTAATAATATGAGTTAGATTGATAATAATAAGAGTAATGAGTATAGTAATTGTAGTTCTATAGATCATATCTGCATAATATGGTTAATAATATGAGTTAGATTCATAATAATAAGAGTAATAGGTATAGCAAATGTCGTGCTATCGATCATATCTGCATAATATGCTTAATAATATGAGTTAGATTGATAATAATAAGAGTAATAAGTAGAGTAATTGTCGTTCTATCGATCATATAAGCATAATATGGTTAATAATATGAGTTAGATTGATAATAATAAGAGTAATAAGTATAGTAATTGTCGTTCTATCGATCATATAAGCATAATGTGGCTAATAATATGAGTTAGATTGATAATAATAAGAGTAATAAGTATAGTAATTGTCGTTCTATCGATATTATAAGCATAATATGGCTAATAATAAGAGTTAGATTGATAATAATAAGAGTAATGAGTATAGTAATTGTAGTTCTATCGATCATATCTGCATAATATGGCTAATAATATGAGTTAGATTCATAATAATAAGAGTAATAAGTATAGTAACTGTCGTTCTATCGATCATATAAGCATAATATGGGTAATAATATGAGTTTAATTGATAATAATAAGAGTAATAAGTACAGTAATTGCCGTTCTATCGATCATTTAAGCATAATATGGCTAATAATATGAGTTAGATTGATAATATTAAGAGTAGTGAGTATAGTAATTGTCGTTCTATCGATATTATAAGCATAATATGGCTAATAATAAGAGTTAGATTGATAATAATAAGAGTAATGAGTATAGTAATTGTAGTTCTATCGATCATATCTGCATAATATGGTTAATAATATGAGTTAGATTCATAATAATAAGAGTAATAAGTATAGTAATTGTCGTTCTATCGATCATATCTGCATAATATGGTTAATAACATGAGTTAGATTGATAATAGTGAGTGTAATAAGTATAGTAATTGTCGTTCTGTCGATCATATAAGCATAATATGGCTAATAATATGAGTTAGATTGATAATAATAAAAGTAATGAGTATAGTAATTGTCGTTCTATCGATCATATAAGCATAATATGGCTAATAATATGGGTTAGATTGATAATAATAAGAGTAATGAGTATAGTAATTGTAGTTCTATCGATCATATCTGCATAATATGGTTAATAATATGAGTTAGATTCATAATAATAAGAGTAATAAGTATAGTAATTGTCGTTCTATCGATCATATAAGCATAATATGGATAATAATATGAGTTTAATTGATAATAATAAGAGTAATAAGTACAGTAATTGCCGTTCTATCGATCATTTAAGCATAATATGGCTAATAATATTAGTTAGATTGATAATATTAAGAGTAGTGAGTATAGTAATTGTCGTTCTATCGATATTATAAGCATAATATGGGTAATAATATGAGTTAGATTGATAATAATAAAAGTAATGAGTATAGTAATTGTCGCTCTATCGATCATATAAGCATAATATGGCTAATAATATGGGTTAGATTGATAATAATAAGAGTAATGAGTATAGTAATTGTAGTTCTATAGATCATATCTGCATAATATGGTTAATAATATGAGTTAGATTCATAATAATAAGAGTAATAGGTATAGCAAATGTCGTGCTATCGATCATATCTGCATAATATGGTTAATAATATGAGTTAGATTGATAATAATAAGAGTAATAAGTACAGTAATTGCCGTTCTATCGTTCATTTAAGCATAATATGGCTAATAATATGAGTTAGATTGATAATATTAAGAGTAGTGAGTATAGTAATTCTCGTTCTATCGATCATATAAGCATAATATGGCTAATAATATGGGTTAGATTGATAATAATAAGAGTAATGAGTATAGTAATTGTAGTTCTATCGATCATTTAAGCATAATATGGCTAATAATATGAGTTAGATTGATAATAATAACAGTAATAAGTATAGTAATTGTCGATCTATCGATATTATAAGCATAATATGGCTAATAATAAGAGTTAGATTGATAATAATAAGAGTAATAAGTATAGTAATTGTCGTTCTATCGATCATTTAAGCATAATATGGCTAATAATATGAGTTAGATTGATAATAATAACAGTAATAAGTATAGTAATTGTCGTTCTATCGATATTATAAGCATAATGTGGCTAATAATATGAGTTAGATTGACAATAATAAGAGTAATGAGTATAGTAATTGTAGTTCTATCTATCATATCTACATAATATGGTTAATAATATGAGTTAGATTCATAATAATAAGAGTAATATGTATAGTAATTGTCGTACTAGCGATCATTTAAGCATAATATGGTTAATAATATGAGTTAGATTGATAATAATAAGAGTATCAAGTATAGTAATTGTCGTTCTATCGATTATATAAGCATAATATGGCTAATAATATGAGTTAGATTGATAATAATAAGAGTAATAAGTATAGTAATTGCCGTTCTATCGGTCATTTAAGCATAATATGGCTAATAATATGAGTTAGATTGATAGCAATAACAGCAATAAGTATAGTAATTGTCGTTCTATCGATAATATAAGCATAATATGGCTAATAATATGAGTTAGGGTGATAATACTCAGAGTAGTGAGTATAGTAATTCTCGTTCTATCGATAATATAAGCATAATATGGCTAATAATATGAGTTAGATTGATAATAATAAGAGTAATGAGTATAGTAATTGTCGTTCTATCGATCATATAAGCATAATATGGCTAATAATATGAGTTAGATTGATAATACTAAGAGTAGTGAGTATAGTAATTGTAGTTCTAGCGATCATTTAAGCATAATATGGCTAATAATATGAGTTGGATTGATAATAATAAAAGTAATAAGTATAGTAATTGTCGTTCTATCGATAATATAAGCATAATATGGCTAATAATATGAGTTAGAGTGATAATACTCAGAGTAGTGAGTATAGTAATTCTCGTTCTATCGATAATATAAGCATAATATGGCTAATAATATGAGTTAGATTGATAATACTAAGAGTAGTGAGTATAGTAATTCTCGTTCTATCGATCATAGAAGCATAATTTGGCTAATAATATGAGTTAGATTGATAATAATAAGAGTAATTGTAGTTCTATCGATCGTATCTGCATTATATGGTTAATAATATGCGTTAGATTGATAATAATATGAGTAATAAGTATAGTAATTGTCGTTCTATCGATATTATAAGCATAATATGGCTAATAATAAGAGTTAGATTGATAATAATAAGAGTAATAAGTATAGTAATTGTCGTTCTATCGATCATTTAAGCATAATATGGCTAATAATATGAGTTAGATTGATAGTAATAACAGTAATAAGTATAGTAATTGTCGTTCTATCGATAATATAAGCATAATATGGCTAATAATATGAGTTAGATTGATAATACTAAGAGTAGTGAGTATAGTATTTCTCGTTCTATCGATCATATAAGCATAATATGGCTAATAATATGGGTTAGATTGATAACAATAAGAGTAATGAGTATAGTAATTGTAGTTCTATCGATCATTTAAGCATAATATGGCTAATAATATGAGTTAGATTGATAATAATAACAGTAATAAGTATAGTAATTGTCGTTCTATCGATCATATAAGCATAATATGGCTAATAATATGAGTTAGATTGATAATAATAAGAGTAATAAGTATAGTAATTGTCGTCCTATCGATCATTTAAGCATAATATGGCTAATAATATGAAATAGATTGATAGTAATAACAGTAATAAGTATAGTAATTGTCGTTCTATCGATAATATAAGCATAATATGGCTAATAATATGAGTTAGATTGATAATACTCATAGTAGTGAGTATAGTAATTCTCGTTTTATCGATCATATAAGCATAATATGGCTAATAATATGAGTTAGATTGATAATACTAAGAGTGGTGAGTATAGTAATTGTAGTTCTATCGATCATTTAAGCATAATATGGCTAATAATATGAGTTGGATTGATAATAATAAAAGTAATAAGTATAGTAATTGTCGTTCTATCGATCATTTAAGCATAATATGGCTAATAATATGAGTTAGATTGATAGTAATAACAGTAATAAGTATAGTAATTGTCGTTCTATCGATAATATAAGCATAATATGGCTAATAATATGAGTTAGATTGATAATAATAAGAGTAATAAGTATAGTAATTGTCGTCCTATCGATCATTTAAGCATAATATGGCTAATAATATGAGTTAGATTGATAATACTAAGAGTAGTGAGTATAGTAATTGTAGTTCTATCGATCATTTAAGCATAATATGGCTAATAATATGAGTTAGATTGATAATACTAAGAGTAGTGAGTATAGTAATTGTAGTTCTATCGATCATTTAAGCATAATATGGCTAATAATATGAGTTAGATTGATAATAATAACAGTAATAAGTATAGTAATTGTCGTTCTATCGATATTATAAGCATAATATGGCTAATAATATGAGTTAGATTCATAATAATAAGAGTAATATGTATAGTAATTGTCGTATTAGCGATCATTTAAGCATAATATGGTTAATAATATGAGTTAGATTGATAATAATAAGAGTAATAAGTATAGTAATTGTCGTTCTATCGATCATATAAGCATAATATGGCTAATAATATGAGTTAGATTGATAATAATAAGAGTAATAAGTATAGTAATTGCCGTTCTATTGATCATTTAAGCATAATATGGCTAATAATATGTGTTAGATTGATAGCAATAACAGTAATAAGTATAGTAATTGTCGTTCTATCGATAATATAAGCATAATATGGCTAATAATATGAGTTAGATTGATAATACTCAGAGTAGTGAGTATAGTAATTCTCGTTCTATCGATAATATAAGCATAATATGGCTAATAATATGAGTTAGATTGATAATAATAAGAGTAATGTGTATAGTAATTGTCGTTCTATCGATCATATAAGCATAATATGGCTAATAATATGAGTTAGATTGATAATACTAAGAGTAGTGAGTATAGTAATTCTCGATCTATCGACCATAGAAGCATAATTTGGCTAATAATATGAGTTAGATTGATAATAATAAGAGTAATAAGTATAGTAATTGTCGTACTCTATCGATCATTTATGCATAATTTGGCTAATAATATGAGTTAGATTGATAATAATAAGAGTAGTAAGTATAGTAAATGTCGTACTATCGATCATATCTGCATAATATGGTTAATAATATGAGTTAGATTGATAATAGTAAGAGTAATGTGTATAGTAAATGTCGTGCTATCGATCATATCTGCATAATATGGTTAATAATATGAGTTAGATTGATGATAATAAGAGTAATAGGTATAGTAAATGTCGTTCTATCGATCATATAAGCATAATATGGATAATAATATGAGTTTAATTGATAATAATAAGAGTAATAAGTACAGTAATTGCCGTTCTATCGATCATTTAAGCATAATATGGCTAATAATATTAGTTAGATTGATAATATTAAGAGTAGTGAGTATAGTAATTGTCGTTCTATCGATATTATAAGCATAATATGGGTAATAATATGAGTTAGATTGATAATAATAAAAGTAATGAGTATAGTAATTGTCGCTCTATCGATCATATAAGCATAATATGGCTAATAATATGGGTTAGATTGATAATAATAAGAGTAATGAGTATAGTAATTGTAGTTCTATAGATCATATCTGCATAATATGGTTAATAATATGAGTTAGATTCATAATAATAAGAGTAATAGGTATAGCAAATGTCGTGCTATCGATCATATCTGCATAATATGGTTAATAATATGAGTTAGATTGATAATAATAAGAGTAATAAGTACAGTAATTGCCGTTCTATCGTTCATTTAAGCATAATATGGCTAATAATATGAGTTAGATTGATAATATTAAGAGTAGTGAGTATAGTAATTCTCGTTCTATCGATCATATAAGCATAATATGGCTAATAATATGGGTTAGATTGATAATAATAAGAGTAATGAGTATAGTAATTGTAGTTCTATCGATCATTTAAGCATAATATGGCTAATAATATGAGTTAGATTGATAATAATAACAGTAATAAGTATAGTAATTGTCGATCTATCGATATTATAAGCATAATATGGCTAATAATAAGAGTTAGATTGATAATAATAAGAGTAATAAGTATAGTAATTGTCGTTCTATCGATCATTTAAGCATAATATGGCTAATAATATGAGTTAGATTGATAATAATAACAGTAATAAGTATAGTAATTGTCGTTCTATCGATATTATAAGCATAATGTGGCTAATAATATGAGTTAGATTGACAATAATAAGAGTAATGAGTATAGTAATTGTAGTTCTATCTATCATATCTACATAATATGGTTAATAATATGAGTTAGATTCATAATAATAAGAGTAATATGTATAGTAATTGTCGTACTAGCGATCATTTAAGCATAATATGGTTAATAATATGAGTTAGATTGATAATAATAAGAGTATCAAGTATAGTAATTGTCGTTCTATCGATTATATAAGCATAATATGGCTAATAATATGAGTTAGATTGATAATAATAAGAGTAATAAGTATAGTAATTGCCGTTCTATCGGTCATTTAAGCATAATATGGCTAATAATATGAGTTAGATTGATAGCAATAACAGCAATAAGTATAGTAATTGTCGTTCTATCGATAATATAAGCATAATATGGCTAATAATATGAGTTAGGGTGATAATACTCAGAGTAGTGAGTATAGTAATTCTCGTTCTATCGATAATATAAGCATAATATGGCTAATAATATGAGTTAGATTGATAATAATAAGAGTAATGAGTATAGTAATTGTCGTTCTATCGATCATATAAGCATAATATGGCTAATAATATGAGTTAGATTGATAATACTAAGAGTAGTGAGTATAGTAATTGTAGTTCTAGCGATCATTTAAGCATAATATGGCTAATAATATGAGTTGGATTGATAATAATAAAAGTAATAAGTATAGTAATTGTCGTTCTATCGATAATATAAGCATAATATGGCTAATAATATGAGTTAGAGTGATAATACTCAGAGTAGTGAGTATAGTAATTCTCGTTCTATCGATAATATAAGCATAATATGGCTAATAATATGAGTTAGATTGATAATACTAAGAGTAGTGAGTATAGTAATTCTCGTTCTATCGATCATAGAAGCATAATTTGGCTAATAATATGAGTTAGATTGATAATAATAAGAGTAATTGTAGTTCTATCGATCGTATCTGCATTATATGGTTAATAATATGCGTTAGATTGATAATAATATGAGTAATAAGTATAGTAATTGTCGTTCTATCGATATTATAAGCATAATATGGCTAATAATAAGAGTTAGATTGATAATAATAAGAGTAATAAGTATAGTAATTGTCGTTCTATCGATCATTTAAGCATAATATGGCTAATAATATGAGTTAGATTGATAGTAATAACAGTAATAAGTATAGTAATTGTCGTTCTATCGATAATATAAGCATAATATGGCTAATAATATGAGTTAGATTGATAATACTAAGAGTAGTGAGTATAGTATTTCTCGTTCTATCGATCATATAAGCATAATATGGCTAATAATATGGGTTAGATTGATAACAATAAGAGTAATGAGTATAGTAATTGTAGTTCTATCGATCATTTAAGCATAATATGGCTAATAATATGAGTTAGATTGATAATAATAACAGTAATAAGTATAGTAATTGTCGTTCTATCGATCATATAAGCATAATATGGCTAATAATATGAGTTAGATTGATAATAATAAGAGTAATAAGTATAGTAATTGTCGTCCTATCGATCATTTAAGCATAATATGGCTAATAATATGAAATAGATTGATAGTAATAACAGTAATAAGTATAGTAATTGTCGTTCTATCGATAATATAAGCATAATATGGCTAATAATATGAGTTAGATTGATAATACTCATAGTAGTGAGTATAGTAATTCTCGTTTTATCGATCATATAAGCATAATATGGCTAATAATATGAGTTAGATTGATAATACTAAGAGTGGTGAGTATAGTAATTGTAGTTCTATCGATCATTTAAGCATAATATGGCTAATAATATGAGTTGGATTGATAATAATAAAAGTAATAAGTATAGTAATTGTCGTTCTATCGATCATTTAAGCATAATATGGCTAATAATATGAGTTAGATTGATAGTAATAACAGTAATAAGTATAGTAATTGTCGTTCTATCGATAATATAAGCATAATATGGCTAATAATATGAGTTAGATTGATAATAATAAGAGTAATAAGTATAGTAATTGTCGTCCTATCGATCATTTAAGCATAATATGGCTAATAATATGAGTTAGATTGATAATACTAAGAGTAGTGAGTATAGTAATTGTAGTTCTATCGATCATTTAAGCATAATATGGCTAATAATATGAGTTAGATTGATAATACTAAGAGTAGTGAGTATAGTAATTGTAGTTCTATCGATCATTTAAGCATAATATGGCTAATAATATGAGTTAGATTGATAATAATAACAGTAATAAGTATAGTAATTGTCGTTCTATCGATATTATAAGCATAATATGGCTAATAATATGAGTTAGATTCATAATAATAAGAGTAATATGTATAGTAATTGTCGTATTAGCGATCATTTAAGCATAATATGGTTAATAATATGAGTTAGATTGATAATAATAAGAGTAATAAGTATAGTAATTGTCGTTCTATCGATCATATAAGCATAATATGGCTAATAATATGAGTTAGATTGATAATAATAAGAGTAATAAGTATAGTAATTGCCGTTCTATTGATCATTTAAGCATAATATGGCTAATAATATGTGTTAGATTGATAGCAATAACAGTAATAAGTATAGTAATTGTCGTTCTATCGATAATATAAGCATAATATGGCTAATAATATGAGTTAGATTGATAATACTCAGAGTAGTGAGTATAGTAATTCTCGTTCTATCGATAATATAAGCATAATATGGCTAATAATATGAGTTAGATTGATAATAATAAGAGTAATGTGTATAGTAATTGTCGTTCTATCGATCATATAAGCATAATATGGCTAATAATATGAGTTAGATTGATAATACTAAGAGTAGTGAGTATAGTAATTCTCGATCTATCGACCATAGAAGCATAATTTGGCTAATAATATGAGTTAGATTGATAATAATAAGAGTAATAAGTATAGTAATTGTCGTACTCTATCGATCATTTATGCATAATTTGGCTAATAATATGAGTTAGATTGATAATAATAAGAGTAGTAAGTATAGTAAATGTCGTACTATCGATCATATCTGCATAATATGGTTAATAATATGAGTTAGATTGATAATAGTAAGAGTAATGTGTATAGTAAATGTCGTGCTATCGATCATATCTGCATAATATGGTTAATAATATGAGTTAGATTGATGATAATAAGAGTAATAGGTATAGTAAATGTCGTGCTATCGATCATATCTGCATAATATGGTTAATAATATGAGTTAGATTGATAATAGTGAGTGTAATAAGTATAGTAATTGTCGTTCTGTCGATCATATAAGCATAATATGGCTAATAATATGAGTTAGATTGATAATAATAAGAGTAATGAGTATAGTAATTGTCTTTCTATCGATCATATAAGCATAATATGGCTAATAATATGAGTTAGATTGATAATAATAAGAGTAATGAGTATAGTACTTGTAGTTCTATAGATCATATCTGCATAATACGGTTAATAATATGAGTTAGATTCATAATAATAAGAGTAATAGGTATAGCAAATGTCGTGCTATCGATCATATCTGCATAATATGGTTAATAATATGAGTTAGATTGATAATAATAAGAGTAATAAGTAGAGTAATTGTCGTTCTATCGATCATATAAGCATAATATGGTTAAGAATATGAGTTAGATTGATAATAATAAGAGTAATAAGTATAGTAATTGTCGTTCTATCGATCATATAAGCATAATGTGGCTAATAATATGAGTTAGATTGATAATAATAAGAGTAATAAGTATAGTAATTGTCGTTCTATCGATCATATAAGCATAATACGGCTAATAATATGAGTTAGATTGATAATAATAAGAGTAATAAGTATAGTAATTGCCGTTCTATTGATCATTTAAGCATAATATGGCTAATAATATGTGTTAGATTGATAGCAATAACAGTAATAAGTATAGTAATTGTCGTTCTATCGATAATATAAGCATAATATGGCTAATAATATGAGTTAGATTGATAATACTCAGAGTAGTGAGTATAGTAATTCTCGTTCTATCGATAATATAAGCATAATATGGCTAATAATATGAGTTAGATTGATAATAATAAGAGTAATGTGTATAGTAATTGTCGTTCTATCGATCATATAAGCATAATATGGCTAATAATATGAGTTAGATTGATAATACTAAGAGTAGTGAGTATAGTAATTGTAGTTCTAGCGATCATTTAAGCATAATATGGCTAATAATATGAGTTGGATTGATAACAATAAAAGTAATAAGTATAGTAATTGTCGTTCTATCAATAATATAAGCATAATATGGCTAATAATATGAGTTAGATTGATAATACTAAGAGTAGTGAGTATAGTAATTCTCGTTCTATCGATCATAGAAGCATAATTTGGCTAATAATATGAGTTAGATTGATAATAATGAGAGTAATAAGTATAGTAATTGTCGTACTCTATCGATCATTTATGCATAATATGGCTAATAATATGAGTTAGATTGATAATAATAAGAGTAGTAAGTATAGTAAATGTCGTACTATCGATCATATCTGCATAATATGGTTAATAATATGAATTAGATTGATAATAATAAGAGTAATAAGTATAGTACTTGTCGTTCTATCGATCATATAAGCATAATATGGCAAATAATATGAGTTAGATTTATAATAATAAGAGTAATAAGTATAGTAATTGTCGTTCTATCGATAATATAAGCATAATATGGCTAATAATAAGAGTTAGATTGAAAATAATAAGAGTAATAAGTATAGTAATTGTCGTTCTATCGATCATTTAAGCATAATATGGCTAATAATATGAGTTAGATTGATAATACTAAGAGTGGTGAGTATAGTAATTGGAGTTCTGTCGATCATTTAAGCATAATATGGCTAATAATGTGAGTTGGATTGATAATAATAAAAGTAATAAGTATAGTAATTGTCGTTCTATCGATCATTTAAGCATAATATGGCTAATAATATGAGTTAGATTGATAGTAATAACAGTAATAAGTATAGTAATTGTCGTTCTATCGATAATATAAGCATAATATGGCTAATAATATGAGTTAGATTGATAATAATAAGAGTAATAAGTATAGTAATTGTCGTCCTACCGATCATTTAAGCATAATATGGCTAATAATATGAGTTAGATTGATAATACTAAGAGTAGTGAGTATAGTAATTGTAGTTCTATCGATCATTTAAGCATAATATGGCTAATAATATGAGTTAGATTGATAATAATAACAGTAATAAGTATAGTAATTGTCGTTCTATCGATATTATAAGCATAATATGGCTAATAATATGAGTTAGATTGATAATAACAAGAGTAATGAGTATAGTAATTGTAGTTCTATCTATCATATCTACATAATATGGTTAATAATCTGAGTTAGATTCATAATAATAAGAGTAATATGTATAGTAATTGTCGTACTAGCGATCATTTAAGCATAATATGGTTAATAATATGAGTTAGATTGATAATAATAAGAGTAATAAGTATAGTAATTGTCGTTCTATCGATCATATAAGCATAATATGGCTAATAATATGAGTTAGATTGATAATAATAAGAGTAATAAGTAGAGTAATTGTCGTTCTATCGATAATATAAGCATAATATGGCTAATAATATGAGTTAGATTGATAATAATAAGAGTAATAAGTATAGTAATTGTCGTCCTACCGATCATTTAAGCATAATATGGCTAATAATATGAGTTAGATTGATAATACTAAGAGTAGTGAGTATAGTAATTGTAGTTCTATCGATCATTTAAGCATAATATGGCTAATAATATGAGTTAGATTGATAATAATAACAGTAATAAGTATAGTAATTGTCGTTCTATCGATATTATAAGCATAATATGGCTAATAATATGAGTTAGATTGATAATAACAAGAGTAATGAGTATAGTAATTGTAGTTCTATCTATCATATCTACATAATATGGTTAATAATCTGAGTTAGATTCATACTAATAAGAGTAATATGTATAGTAATTGTCGTACTAGCGATCATTTAAGCATAATATGGTTAATAATATGAGTTAGATTGATAGTAATAAGAGTAATAAGTATAGTAATTGTCGTTCTATCGATCATATAAGCATAATATGGCTAATAATATGAGTTAGATTGATAATAATAAGAGTAATAAGTATAGTAATTGTCGTTCTATCGATCATTTAAGCATAATATGGCTAATAATATGAGTTAGATTGATAGCAATAACAGTAATAAGTATAGTAATTGTCGTTCTATCGATAATATAAGCATAATATGGCTAATAATATGAGTTAGATTGATAATACTAAGAGTAGTGGGTATAGTAATTGTAGTTCTATCGATCATATAAGCATAATATGGCTAATAATATGAGTTAGATTGATAATAATAAGAGTAATGAGTACAGTAATTGTCGTTCTATCGATCATATAAGCATAATATGGCTAATAATATGAGTTAGATTGATAATACTAAGAGTGGTGAGTATAGTAATTGTAGTTCTATCGATCATTTAAGCATAATATGGCTAATACTATGAGTTGGATTGATAATAATAAAAGTAATAAGTATAGTAATTGTCGTTCTATCGATCATTTAAGCATAATATGGCTAATAATATGAGTTAGATTGATAATAATAACAGTAATAAGTATAGTAATTGTCGTTCTATCGATATTATAAGCATAATATGGCTAATAATATGAGTTAGATTGATAATAATAAGAGTAATGAGTATAGTAATTGTAGTTCTATCTATCATATCTACATAATATGGTTAATAATATGAGTTAGATTCATAATAATAAGAGTAATATGTATAGTAATTGTCGTACTAGCGATCATTTAAGCATAATATGGTTAATAATATGAGTTAGATTGATAATAATAAGAGTAATAAGTATAGTAATTGCCGTTCTATCGATCATTTAAGCATAATATGGCTAATAATATGAGTTAGATTGATAGCAATAACAGTAATAAGTATAGTAATTGTCGTTCTATCGATAATATAAGCATAATATGGCTAATAATATGAGTTAGATTGATAATACTCAGAGTAGTGAGTATAGTAATTCTCGTTCTATCGATAATATAAGCATAATATGGCTAATAATATGAGTTAGATTGATAATAATAAGAGTAATGAGTATAGTAATTGTCGTTCTATCGATCATATAAGCATAATATGGCTAATAATATGAGTTAGGTTGATAATACTAAGAGTAGTGAGTATAGTAATTGTAGTTCTAGCGATCATTTAAGCATAATATGGCTAATAATATGAGTTGGATTGATAATAATAAAAGTAATAAGTATAGTAATTGTCGTTCTATCGATAATATAAGCATAATATGGCTAATAATATGAGTTAGATTGATAATACTAAGAGTAGTGAGTATAGTAATTCTCGTTCTATCGATCATAGAAGCATAATTTGGCTAATAATATGAGTTAGATTGATAATAATGAGAGTAATAAGTATAGTAATTGTCGTACTCTATCGATCATTTATGCATAATATGGCTAATAATATGAGTTAGATTGATAATAATAAGAGTAGTAAGTATAGTAAATGTCGTACTATCGATCATATCTGCATAATATGGTTAATAATATGAGTTAGATTGATAATAGTAAGAGTAATGTGTATAGTAAATGTCGTGCTATCGATCATATCTGCATAATATGGTTAATAATATGAGTTAGATTGATAATAGTAAGAGTAATGTGTATAGTAAATGTCGTGCTATCGATCATACCTGCACAATATGGTTAATAATATGAGTTAGTTTGATAACAGTGAGTGTAATAAGTATAGTAATTGTTGTTCTATCGACCATATTAGCATAAGATGGTTAATAATATGAATTAGATTGATAATAATAAGAGTAATAAGTATAGTACTTGTCGTTCTATCGATCATATAAGCATAATATGGCAAATAATATGAGTTAGATTTATAATAATAAGAGTAATAAGTATAGTAATTGTCGTTCTATCGATAATATAAGCATAATATGGCTAATAATATGAGTTAGATTGATAATACTAAGAGTAGTGAGTATAGTAATTCTCGTTCTATCGATCATAGAAGCATAATATGGCTAATAATATGAGTTAGATTGATAATAATAAGAGTAATGAGTATAGTAATTGTAGTTCTATCGATCATATCTGCATTATATGGTTAATAATATGGGTTAGATTGATAATAATAAGAGTAATGAGTATAGTAATTGTAGTTCTATCGATCATTTAAGCATAATATGGCTAATAATATGAGTTAGATTGATAATAATAACAGTAATAAGTATAGTAATTGTCGTTCTATCGATATTATAAGCATAATATGGCTAATAATGAGAGTTAGATTGATAATAATAAGAGTAATAAGTATAGTAATTGTCGTTCTATCGATCATTTAAGCATAATATGGCTAATAATATGAGTTAGATTGATAATACTCAGAGTAGTGAGTATAGTAATTCTCGTTCTACCGATCATATAAGCATAATATGGCTAATAATATGAGTTAGATTGATAATAATAAGAGTAATGAGTATAGTAATTGTCGTTCTATCGATCATATAAGCATAATATGGCTAATAATATGAGTTAGATTGATAATATTAAGAGTGGTGAGTATAGTAATTGTAGTTCTATCGATCATTTAAGCATAATATGGCTAATAATATGAGTTGGATTGATAATAATAAAAGTAATAAGTATAGTAATTGTCGTTCTATCGATCATTTAAGCATAATATGGCTAATAATATGAGTTAGATTGATAATAATAACAGTAATAAGTATAGTAATTGTCGTTCTATCGATATTATAAGCATAATATGGCTAATAATATGAGTTAGATTGATAATAATAAGAGTAATGAGTATAGTAATTGTAGTTCTATCTATCATATCTACATAATATGGTTAATAATATGAGTTAGATTCATAATAATAAGAGTAATATGTATAGTAATTGTCGTACTAGCGATCATTTCAGCATAATATGGTTAATAATATGAGTTAGATTGATAATAATAAGAGTAATAAGTATAGTAATTGCCGTTCTATCGATCATTTAAGCATAATATGGCTAATAATATGAGTTAGATTGATAGCAATAACAGTAATAAGTATAGTAATTGTCGTTCTATCGATAATATAAGCTTAATATGGCTAATAATATGAGTTAGATTGATAATACTCAGAGTAGTGAGTATAGTAATTCTCGTTCTATCGATAATATAAGCATAATATGGCTAATAATATGAGTTAGATTGATAATAATAAGAGTAATGAGTATAGTAATTGTCGTTCTATCGATCATATAAGCATAATATGGCTAATAATATGAGTTAGATTGATAATACTAAGAGTAGTGAGTATAGTAATTGTAGTTCTAGCGATCATTTAAGCATAATATGGCTAATAATATGAGTTGGATTGATAACAATAAAAGTAATAAGTATAGTAATTGTCGTTCTATCGATAATATAAGCATAATATGGCTAATAATATGAGTTAGATTGATAATACTAAGAGTAGTGAGTATAGTAATTCTCGTTCTATCGATCATAGAAGCATAATTTGGCTAATAATATGAGTTAGATTGATAATAATGAGAGTAATAAGTATAGTAATTGTCGTACTCTATCGATCATTTATGCATAATATGGCTAATAATATGAGTTAGATTGATAATAATAAGAGTAGTAAGTATAGTAAATGTCGTACTATCGATCATATCTGCATAATATGGTTAATAATATGAGTTAGATTGATAATAGTAAGAGTAATGTGTATAGTAAATGTCGTGCTATCGATCATATCTGCATAATATGGTTAATAATATGAGTTAGATTGATAATAGTAAGAGTAATGTGTATAGTAAATGTCGTGCTATCGATCATACCTGCACAATATGGTTAATAATATGAGTTAGATTGATAACAGTGAGTGTAATAAGTATAGTAATTGTTGTTCTATCGATCATATTAGCATAATATGGTTAATAATATGAATTAGATTGATAATAATAAGAGTAATAAGTATAGTACTTGTCGTTCTATCGATCATATAAGCATAATATGGCAAATAATATGAGTTAGATTTATAATAATAAGAGTAATAAGTATAGTAATTGTCGTTCTATCGATAATATAAGCATAATATGGCTAATAATAAGAGTTAGATTGAAAATAATAAGAGTAATAAGTATAGTAATTGTCGTTCTATCGATCATTTAAGCATAATATGGCTAATAATATGAGTTAGATTGATAATACTAAGAGTGGTGAGTATAGTAATTGGAGTTCTATCGATCATTTAAGCATAATATGGCTAATAATGTGAGTTGGATTGATAATAATAAAAGTACTAAGTATAGTAATTGTCGTTCTATCGATCATTTAAGCATAATATGGCTAATAATATGAGTTAGATTGATAGTAATAACAGTAATAAGTAGAGTAATTGTCGTTCTATCGATAATATAAGCATAATATGGCTAATAATATGAGTTAGATTGATAATAATAAGAGTAATAAGTATAGTAATTGTCGTCCTACCGATCATTTAAGCATAATATGGTTAATAATATGAGTTAGATTGATAATACTTAGAGTAGTGAGTATAGTAATTGTAGTTCTATCGATCATTTAAGCATAATATGGCTAATAATATGAGTTAGATTGATAATAATAACAGTAATAAGTATAGTAATTGTCGTTCTATCGATATTATAAGCATAATATGGCTAATAATATGAGTTAGATTGATAATAACAAGAGTAATGAGTATAGTAATTGTAGTTCTATCTATCATATCTACATAATATGGTTAATAATCTGAGTTAGATTCATAATAATAAGAGTAATATGTATAGTAATTGTCGTACTAGCGATCATTTAAGCATAATATGGTTAATAATATGAGTTAGATTGATAATAATAAGAGTAATAAGTATAGTAATTGTCGTTCTATCGATCATATAAGCATAATATGGCTAATAATATGAGTTAGATTGATAATAATAAGAGTAATAAGTATAGTAATTGTCGTTCTATCGATCATTTAAGCATAATATGGCTAATAATATGAGTTAGATTGATAGCAATAACAGTAATAAGTATAGTAATTGTCGTTCTACCGATAATATAAGCATAATATGGCTAATAATATGAGTTAGATTGATAATACTAAGAGTAGTGAGTATAGTAATTCTCGTTCTATCGATCATAGAAGCATAATTTGGCTAATAATATGAGTTAGATTGATAATAATGAGAGTAATAAGTATAGTAATTGTCGTACTCTATCGATCATTTATGCATAATATGGCTAATAATATGAGTTAGATTGATAATAATAAGAGTAGTAAGTATAGTAAATGTCGTACTATCGATCATATCTGCATAATATGGTTAATAATATGAATTAGATTGATAATAATAAGAGTAATAAGTATAGTACTTGTCGTTCTATCGATCATATAAGCATAATATGGCAAATAATATGAGTTAGATTTATAATAATAAGAGTAATAAGTATAGTAATTGTCGTTCTATCGATAATATAAGCATAATATGGCTAATAATAAGAGTTAGATTGAAAATAATAAGAGTAATAAGTATAGTAATTGTCGTTCTATCGATCATTTAAGCATAATATGGCTAATAATATGAGTTAGATTGATAATACTAAGAGTGGTGAGTATAGTAATTGGAGTTCTGTCGATCATTTAAGCATAATATGGCTAATAATGTGAGTTGGATTGATAATAATAAAAGTAATAAGTATAGTAATTGTCGTTCTATCGATCATTTAAGCATAATATGGCTAATAATATGAGTTAGATTGATAGTAATAACAGTAATAAGTATAGTAATTGTCGTTCTATCGATAATATAAGCATAATATGGCTAATAATATGAGTTAGATTGATAATAATAAGAGTAATAAGTATAGTAATTGTCGTCCTACCGATCATTTAAGCATAATATGGCTAATAATATGAGTTAGATTGATAATACTAAGAGTAGTGAGTATAGTAATTGTAGTTCTATCGATCATTTAAGCATAATATGGCTAATAATATGAGTTAGATTGATAATAATAACAGTAATAAGTATAGTAATTGTCGTTCTATCGATATTATAAGCATAATATGGCTAATAATATGAGTTAGATTGATAATAACAAGAGTAATGAGTATAGTAATTGTAGTTCTATCTATCATATCTACATAATATGGTTAATAATCTGAGTTAGATTCATAATAATAAGAGTAATATGTATAGTAATTGTCGTACTAGCGATCATTTAAGCATAATATGGTTAATAATATGAGTTAGATTGATAATAATAAGAGTAATAAGTATAGTAATTGTCGTTCTATCGATCATATAAGCATAATATGGCTAATAATATGAGTTAGATTGATAATAATAAGAGTAATAAGTAGAGTAATTGTCGTTCTATCGATAATATAAGCATAATATGGCTAATAATATGAGTTAGATTGATAATAATAAGAGTAATAAGTATAGTAATTGTCGTCCTACCGATCATTTAAGCATAATATGGCTAATAATATGAGTTAGATTGATAATACTAAGAGTAGTGAGTATAGTAATTGTAGTTCTATCGATCATTTAAGCATAATATGGCTAATAATATGAGTTAGATTGATAATAATAACAGTAATAAGTATAGTAATTGTCGTTCTATCGATATTATAAGCATAATATGGCTAATAATATGAGTTAGATTGATAATAACAAGAGTAATGAGTATAGTAATTGTAGTTCTATCTATCATATCTACATAATATGGTTAATAATCTGAGTTAGATTCATACTAATAAGAGTAATATGTATAGTAATTGTCGTACTAGCGATCATTTAAGCATAATATGGTTAATAATATGAGTTAGATTGATAGTAATAAGAGTAATAAGTATAGTAATTGTCGTTCTATCGATCATATAAGCATAATATGGCTAATAATATGAGTTAGATTGATAATAATAAGAGTAATAAGTATAGTAATTGTCGTTCTATCGATCATTTAAGCATAATATGGCTAATAATATGAGTTAGATTGATAGCAATAACAGTAATAAGTATAGTAATTGTCGTTCTATCGATAATATAAGCATAATATGGCTAATAATATGAGTTAGATTGATAATACTAAGAGTAGTGGGTATAGTAATTGTAGTTCTATCGATCATATAAGCATAATATGGCTAATAATATGAGTTAGATTGATAATAATAAGAGTAATGAGTACAGTAATTGTCGTTCTATCGATCATATAAGCATAATATGGCTAATAATATGAGTTAGATTGATAATACTAAGAGTGGTGAGTATAGTAATTGTAGTTCTATCGATCATTTAAGCATAATATGGCTAATACTATGAGTTGGATTGATAATAATAAAAGTAATAAGTATAGTAATTGTCGTTCTATCGATCATTTAAGCATAATATGGCTAATAATATGAGTTAGATTGATAATAATAACAGTAATAAGTATAGTAATTGTCGTTCTATCGATATTATAAGCATAATATGGCTAATAATATGATTTAGATTGATAATAATAAGAGTAATGAGTATAGTAATTGTAGTTCTATCTATCATATCTACATAATATGGTTAATAATATGAGTTAGATTCATAATAATAAGAGTAATAAGTATAGTAATTGCCGTTCTATCGATCATTTAAGCATAATATGGCTAATAATATGAGTTAGATTGATAGCAATAACAGTAATAAGTATAGTAATTGTCGTTCTATCGATAATATAAGCATAATATGGCTAATAATATGAGTTAGATTGATAATACTCAGAGTAGTGAGTATAGTAATTCTCGTTCTATCGATAATATAAGCATAATATGGCTAATAATATGAGTTAGATTGATAATAATAAGAGTAATGAGTATAGTAATTGTCGTTCTATCGATCATATAAGCATAATATGGCTAATAATATGAGTTAGGTTGATAATACTAAGAGTAGTGAGTATAGTAATTGTAGTTCTAGCGATCATTTAAGCATAATATGGCTAATAATATGAGTTGGATTGATAATAATAAAAGTAATAAGTATAGTAATTGTCGTTCTATCGATAATATAAGCATAATATGGCTAATAATATGAGTTAGATTGATAATACTAAGAGTAGTGAGTATAGTAATTCTCGTTCTATCGATCATAGAAGCATAATTTGGCTAATAATATGAGTTAGATTGATAATAATGAGAGTAATAAGTATAGTAATTGTCGTACTCTATCGATCATTTATGCATAATATGGCTAATAATATGAGTTAGATTGATAATAATAAGAGTAGTAAGTATAGTAAATGTCGTACTATCGATCATATCTGCATAATATGGTTAATAATATGAGTTAGATTGATAATAGTAAGAGTAATGTGTATAGTAAATGTCGTGCTATCGATCATATCTGCATAATATGGTTAATAATATGAGTTAGATTGATAATAGTAAGAGTAATGTGTATAGTAAATGTCGTGCTATCGATCATACCTGCACAATATGGTTAATAATATGAGTTAGTTTGATAACAGTGAGTGTAATAAGTATAGTAATTGTTGTTCTATCGACCATATTAGCATAAGATGGTTAATAATATGAATTAGATTGATAATAATAAGAGTAATAAGTATAGTACTTGTCGTTCTATCGATCATATAAGCATAATATGGCAAATAATATGAGTTAGATTTATAATAATAAGAGTAATAAGTATAGTAATTGTCGTTCTATCGATAATATAAGCATAATATGGCTAATAATATGAGTTAGATTGATAATACTAAGAGTAGTGAGTATAGTAATTCTCGTTCTATCGATCATAGAAGCATAATATGGCTAATAATATGAGTTAGATTGATAATAATAAGAGTAATGAGTATAGTAATTGTAGTTCTATCGATCATATCTGCATTATATGGTTAATAATATGGGTTAGATTGATAATAATAAGAGTAATGAGTATAGTAATTGTAGTTCTATCGATCATTTAAGCATAATATGGCTAATAATATGAGGTCGATTGATAATAATAACAGTAATAAGTATAGTAATTGTCGTTCTATCGATATTATAAGCATAATATGGCTAATAATGAGAGTTAGATTGATAATAATAAGAGTAATAAGTATAGTAATTGTCGTTCTATCGATCATTTAAGCATAATATGGCTAATAATATGAGTTAGATTGATAATACTCAGAGTAGTGAGTATAGTAATTCTCGTTCTACCGATCATATAAGCATAATATGGCTAATAATATGAGTTAGATTGATAATAATAAGAGTAATGAGTATAGTAATTGTCGTTCTATCGATCATATAAGCATAATATGGCTAATAATATGAGTTAGATTGATAATATTAAGAGTGGTGAGTATAGTAATTGTAGTTCTATCGATCATTTAAGCATAATATGGCTAATAATATGAGTTGGATTGATAATAATAAAAGTAATAAGTATAGTAATTGTCGTTCTATCGATCATTTAAGCATAATATGGCTAATAATATGAGTTAGATTGATAATAATAACAGTAATAAGTATAGTAATTGTCGTTCTATCGATATTATAAGCATAATATGGCTAATAATATGAGTTAGATTGATAATAATAAGAGTAATGAGTATAGTAATTGTAGTTCTATCTATCATATCTACATAATATGGTTAATAATATGAGTTAGATTCATAATAATAAGAGTAATATGTATAGTAATTGTCGTACTAGCGATCATTTAAGCATAATATGGTTAATAATATGAGTTAGATTGATAATAATAAGAGTAATAAGTATAGTAATTGCCGTTCTATCGATCATTTAAGCATAATATGGCTAATAATATGAGTTAGATTGATAGCAATAACAGTAATAAGTATAGTAATTGTCGTTCTATCGATAATATAAGCTTAATATGGCTAATAATATGAGTTAGATTGATAATACTCAGAGTAGTGAGTATAGTAATTCTCGTTCTATCGATAATATAAGCATAATATGGCTAATAATATGAGTTAGATTGATAATAATAAGAGTAATGAGTATAGTAATTGTCGTTCTATCGATCATATAAGCATAATATGGCTAATAATATGAGTTAGATTGATAATACTAAGAGTAGTGAGTATAGTAATTGTAGTTCTAGCGATCATTTAAGCATAATATGGCTAATAATATGAGTTGGATTGATAACAATAAAAGTAATAAGTATAGTAATTGTCGTTCTATCGATAATATAAGCATAATATGGCTAATAATATGAGTTAGATTGATAATACTAAGAGTAGTGAGTATAGTAATTCTCGTTCTATCGATCATAGAAGCATAATTTGGCTAATAATATGAGTTAGATTGATAATAATGAGAGTAATAAGTATAGTAATTGTCGTACTCTATCGATCATTTATGCATAATATGGCTAATAATATGAGTTAGATTGATAATAATAAGAGTAGTAAGTATAGTAAATGTCGTACTATCGATCATATCTGCATAATATGGTTAATAATATGAGTTAGATTGATAATAGTAAGAGTAATGTGTATAGTAAATGTCGTGCTATCGATCATATCTGCATAATATGGTTAATAATATGAGTTAGATTGATAATAGTAAGAGTAATGTGTATAGTAAATGTCGTGCTATCGATCATACCTGCACAATATGGTTAATAATATGAGTTAGATTGATAACAGTGAGTGTAATAAGTATAGTAATTGTTGTTCTATCGATCATATTAGCATAATATGGTTAATAATATGAATTAGATTGATAATAATAAGAGTAATAAGTATAGTACTTGTCGTTCTATCGATCATATAAGCATAATATGGCAAATAATATGAGTTAGATTTATAATAATAAGAGTAATAAGTATAGTAATTGTCGTTCTATCGATAATATAAGCATAATATGGCTAATAATAAGAGTTAGATTGAAAATAATAAGAGTAATAAGTATAGTAATTGTCGTTCTATCGATCATTTAAGCATAATATGGCTAATAATATGAGTTAGATTGATAATACTAAGAGTGGTGAGTATAGTAATTGGAGTTCTATCGATCATTTAAGCATAATATGGCTAATAATGTGAGTTGGATTGATAATAATAAAAGTACTAAGTATAGTAATTGTCGTTCTATCGATCATTTAAGCATAATATGGCTAATAATATGAGTTAGATTGATAGTAATAACAGTAATAAGTAGAGTAATTGTCGTTCTATCGATAATATAAGCATAATATGGCTAATAATATGAGTTAGATTGATAATAATAAGAGTAATAAGTATAGTAATTGTCGTCCTACCGATCATTTAAGCATAATATGGTTAATAATATGAGTTAGATTGATAATACTTAGAGTAGTGAGTATAGTAATTGTAGTTCTATCGATCATTTAAGCATAATATGGCTAATAATATGAGTTAGATTGATAATAATAACAGTAATAAGTATAGTAATTGTCGTTCTATCGATATTATAAGCATAATATGGCTAATAATATGAGTTAGATTGATAATAACAAGAGTAATGAGTATAGTAATTGTAGTTCTATCTATCATATCTACATAATATGGTTAATAATCTGAGTTAGATTCATAATAATAAGAGTAATATGTATAGTAATTGTCGTACTAGCGATCATTTAAGCATAATATGGTTAATAATATGAGTTAGATTGATAATAATAAGAGTAATAAGTATAGTAATTGTCGTTCTATCGATCATATAAGCATAATATGGCTAATAATATGAGTTAGATTGATAATAATAAGAGTAATAAGTATAGTAATTGTCGTTCTATCGATCATTTAAGCATAATATGGCTAATAATATGAGTTAGATTGATAGCAATAACAGTAATAAGTATAGTAATTGTCGTTCTATCGATAATATAAGCATAATATGGCTAATAATATGAGTTAGATTGATAATACTAAGAGTAGTGGGTATAGTAATTGTAGTTCTAGCGATCATTTAAGCATAATATGGCTAATAATATGAGTTGGATTGATAATAATAAAAGTAATAAGTATAGTAATTGTCATTCTATCGATAATATAAGCATAATATGGCTAATAATATGAGTTAGATTGATAATACTAAGAGTAGTGAGTATAGTAATTCTCGTTCTATCGATCATAGAAGCATAATATGGCTAATAATATGTGTTAGATTGATAATAATAAGAGTAATGGGTATAGTAATTGTAGTTCTATCGATCATATCTGCATTATATGGTTAATAATATGAGTTAGATTGATAATAATAAGAGTAATAAGTATAGTAATTGTCGTTCTATCGATATTATAAGCATAATATGGCTAATAATAAGAGTTAGATTGATAATAATAAGAGTAATAAGTATAGTAATTGTCGTTCTACCGATAATATAAGCATAATATGGCTAATAATATGAGTTAGATTGATAATACTAAGAGTAGGGAGTATAGTAATTCTCGTTCTATCGATCATAGAAGCATAATATGGCTAATAATATGAGTTAGATTGATAATAATAAGAGTAATAAGTATAGTAATTGTAGTTCCATTGCTCATATAAGCATAATATGGCTAATAATATGAGTTAGATTCATAATAATAAGAGTAATAAGTATAGTAATTGTCGTTCTATCGATCATTTATGCATAATATGGCTAATAATATGAGTTAGATTAATAATAATAAGAGTAGTAAGTATAGTAAATGTCGTGCTATCGATCATATCTGCATAATATGGTTAATAATATGAGTTAGATTGATAATAGTAAGAGTAATGTGTATAGTAAATGTCGTGCTATCGATCATATCTGCATAATATGGTTAATAATATGAGTTAGATTGATAATAGTAAGAGTAATGTGTATAGTAAATGTCGTGCTATCGATCATATCTGCACAATATGGTTAATAATATGAGTTAAATTGATAACAGTGAGTGTAATAAGTATAGTAATTGTCGTTCTATCGATCATATAAGCATAATATGGCTAATAATATGAGTTAGATTTATAATAATAAGAGTAATAAGTATAGTAATTGTCGTTCTATCGATAATATAAGCATAATATGGCTAATAATAAGAGTTAGATTGATAATACTAAGAGTAGTGAGTATAGTAATTCTCGTTCTATCGATCATAGAAGCATAATATGGCTAATAATATGTGTTAGATTGATAATAATAAGAGTAATGGGTATAGTAATTGTAGTTCTATCGATCATATCTGCATTATATGGTTAATAATATGAGTTAGATTGATAATAATAAGAGTAATAAGTATAGTAATTGTCGTTCTATCGATATTATAAGCATAATATGGCTAATAATAAGAGTTAGATTGATAATAATAAGAGTAATAAGTATAGTAATTGTCGTTCTATCGATCATTTAAGCATAATATGGCTAATAATATGAGTTAGATTGATAGTAATAACAGTAATAAGTATAGTAATTGTCGTTCTACCGATAATATAAGCATAATATGGCTAATAATATGAGTTACATTGATAATACTAAGAGTAGGGAGTATAGTAATTCTCGTTCTATCGATCATAGAAGCATAATATGGCTAATAATATGAGTTAGATTGATAATAATAAGAGTAATGAGTATAGTAATTGGCGTTCTATCGATCATATCTGCATAATATGGTTAATAATAAGAGTTAGATTGATAATAATAAGAGTAATAAGTATAGTAATTGTCGTTCTATCGATCATTTATGCATAATATGGCTAATAATATGAGTTAGATTAATAATAATAAGAGTAGTAAGTATAGTAAATGTCGTGCTATCGATCATATCTGCATAATATGGTTAATAATATGAGTTAGATTGATAATAGTAAGAGTAATGTGTATAGTAAATGTCGTGCTATCGATCATATCTGCATAATATGGTTAATAATATGAGTTAGATTGATAATAGTAAGAGTGATGTGTATAGTAAATGTCGTGCTATCGATCATATCTGCACAATATGGTTAATAATATGAGTTAGATTGATAACAGTGAGTGTAATAAGTATAGTAATTGTCGTTCTATCGATCATATTAGCATAATATGGTTAATAATATGAATTAGATTGATAATAATAAGAGTAATAAGTATAGTATTTGTCGTTCTATCGATCATATAAGCATAATATGGCTAATAAAATGAGTTAGATTTATAATAATAAGAGTAATAAGTATAGTAATTGTCGTTCTATCGATAATATAAGCATAATATGGCTAATAATATGAGTTAGATTGATAATACTAAGAGTAGTGAGTATAGTAATTCTCGTTCTATCGATCATAGAAGCATAATATGGCTAATAATATGTGTTAGATTGATAATAATAAGAGTAATGGGTATAGTAATTGTAGTTCTATCGATCATATCTGCATTATATGGCTAATAATATGAGTTAGATTGATAATAATAAGAGTAATGAGTATAGTAATTGTAGTTCTATCGATCATATCTGCATTATATGGTTAATAATATGAGTTAGATTGATAATAATAAGAGTAATAAGTATAGTAATTGTAGTTCTATTGCTCATATAAGCATAATATGGCTAATAATATGAGTTAGATTCATAATAATAAGAGTAATAAGTATAGTAATTGTCGTTCTATCGATCATTTAAGCATAATATGGCTAATAATATGAGTTAGATTGATAATAATAACAGTAATAAGTATAGTAATTGTCGTTCTATCGATATTATAAGCATAATATGGCTAATAATATGAGTTAGATTGATAATAATAAGAGTAATAAGTATAGTAATTGTCGTTCTATCGATCATTTAAGCATAATATGGCTAATAATATGAGTTAGATTGATAGCAATAACAGTAATAAGTATAGTAATTGTCGTTCTATCGATAATATAAGCATAATATGGCTAATAATATGAGTTAGATTGATAATACTAAGAGTAGTGGGTATAGTAATTGTAGTTCTAGCGATCATTTAAGCATAATATGGCTAATAATATGAGTTGGATTGATAATAATAAAAGTAATAAGTATAGTAATTGTCATTCTATCGATAATATAAGCATAATATGGCTAATAATATGAGTTAGATTGATAATACTAAGAGTAGTGAGTATAGTAATTCTCGTTCTATCGATCATAGAAGCATAATATGGCTAATAATATGTGTTAGATTGATAATAATAAGAGTAATGGGTATAGTAATTGTAGTTCTATCGATCATATCTGCATTATATGGTTAATAATATGAGTTAGATTGATAATAATAAGAGTAATAAGTATAGTAATTGTCGTTCTATCGATATTATAAGCATAATATGGCTAATAATAAGAGTTAGATTGATAATAATAAGAGTAATAAGTATAGTAATTGTCGTTCTACCGATAATATAAGCATAATATGGCTAATAATATGAGTTAGATTGATAATACTAAGAGTAGGGAGTATAGTAATTCTCGTTCTATCGATCATAGAAGCATAATATGGCTAATAATATGAGTTAGATTGATAATAATAAGAGTAATAAGTATAGTAATTGTAGTTCCATTGCTCATATAAGCATAATATGGCTAATAATATGAGTTAG
>NW_027474778.1:0-28751 GCF_050947335.1 Megachile rotundata | reverse complement strand
GCAGATATGATCGATAGAACGACAATTACTAGACTCATTATTCTTATTATTATCAATCTAACTCATATTATTAGGCATATTATGCTTATATGATCGATAGAACGATAATTACTATACTCACTACTGTTATTATTATCAATCTAACTCATATTATAGGCATATTATGCTTATATGATCGATAGAACGACAATTACTATACTTATTACTCTTATTATTATCAATGTAACTCATATTATTAGCTATATTATGCTTATATTATCGATAGAACGACATTTACTAAACTTATTACACTCACTATTATCAATGTAACTCATATTATTAACCATATTATGCAGATATGATCGATAGAACGACAATTACTATACTCATTACACTTATTATTATCAATCTAACTCATATTATTAACCATATTATGCAGATATGATCGATAGAACGACAATTACTAGACTCATTACTCTTATTATTATCAATCTAACTCATATTATTAGCCATATTATGCTTATATGATCGTTAGAACGACAATTACTATACTCATTACTCTTATTACTATCAATCTAACTCATACTATTAGCTATATTATGCTTATATGATCGATAGAACGACATTTACTAAACTTATTACACTCACTTTTATCAATCCAACTCATATTATTAGCCACATTATGCTTATATGATCGATAGTACGACAATTGCTATACTCATTACTCTTACTATTATCAATCTAACTCATATTATTAGCCATATTCTGCTTATATGATCGATAGGACGACAATTACTATACTCATTACTGTTATTATTATCAATCTAACTCATATTATTAGCCATATTATGCTTATATGATCGATAGAACGATAATTACTATACATATTACTCTTATTATTATCAATCTAACTCATATTATTAGCCTTATTATGCTTATATGATCGATAGGACGACAATTACTATATTCATTACTGGTATTATTATCAATCTAACTCATATTATTAGCCATATTATGCTTATATGATCGATAGAACGATAATTACTATACATATTACCCTTATTATTATCAATCTAACTCATATTATTAGCCATATTATGCTTATAAGATCGATAGAACGACAATTACTATACTTATTACTCTTATTATTATCAATGTAACTCATATTATTAACCATATTATGCAGATGTGATCGATTAGAACGACAATTACTATACTCATTACTCTTATTATTATCAATCTAACTCATATTATTAGCTATATTATGCTTATATGATCGATAGAACCACATTTACTACACTTATTACACTCACTTTTATCAATCTCACTCATATTATTAGCCATATTATGCTTATATTATCGATAGAACGACAATCACTAAACTTATTACACTCACTGTTATCATTCTAACTAATATTATTAACCATATTATGCAGATATGATCGATAGAACGACAATTACTAGACTCATTACTCTTATTATTATCAATCTAACTCATATTATTAGCCACATTATGCTTATATGATCGATAGTACGACAATTGCTATACTCATTACTCTTACTATTATCTATCTAACTCATATTATTAACCATATTATGCAGATATGATCGATAGAACGACAATTACTGTACTCATTACTCTTATTATTATCAATCTAACTCATATTATTAACCATATTATGCAGATATGATCGATAGAACGACAATTACTAGACTCATTATTCTTATTATTATCAATCTAACTCATATTATTAGGCATATTATGCTTATATGATCGATAGAACGATAATTACTATACTCACTACTGTTATTATTATCAATCTAACTCATATTATAGGCATATTATGCTTATATGATCGATAGAACGACATTTACTAAACTTATTACACTCACTATTATCAATCTAACTCATATTATTAGCCATATTATGCTTATATGATCGATAGGACGACAATTACTATACTCATTACTGTTATTATTATCAATCTAACTCATATTATTAGCCATATTATGCTTATATGATCGATAGAACGACAATTACTATACTCATTACTCTTATTATTATCAATCTAACTCATATTATTAGCTATATTATGCTTATATGATCGATAGAACGACATTTACTAAACTTATTACACTCACTTTTATCAATCTAACTCATATTATTAGCCATATTATGCTTATATGATCGATAGAACGACAATTACTATACTTATTACTCTTATAATTATCAATGTAACTCATATTATTAGCTATATTATGCTTATATGATCGATAGAACGACATTTACTAAACTTATTACACTCACTATTATCAATCTAACTCATATTATTAGCCATATTATGCTCATATGATCGATAGAACGACAATTACTATACTCATTACTCTTATTATTATCAATCTAACTCATATTATTAACCATATTATGCAGATATGATCGATAGAACGACAGTTACTAGACTCATTACTCTTATTATTATCAATCTAACTCATATTATTAGCCATATTATGCTTATATGATCGATAGAACGACAATTACTATACTCATTACTCTTATTATTATCAATCTAACTCATATTATTAGCTATATTATGCTTATATGATCGATAGAACGACATTTACTAAACTTATTACACTCACTTTTATCAATCTAACTCATATTATTAGCCATATTATGCTTATATGATCGATAGAACGACAATTACTATACTTATTACTCTTATTATTATCAATGTAACTCATATTATTAGCTATATTATGCTTATATGATCGATAGAACGACATTTACTAAACTTATTACACTCACTATTATCAATCTAACTCATATTATTAGCCATATTATGCTTATATGATCGATAGAACGACAATTACTATACTTATTACTCTTATTATTATCAATGTAACTCATATTATTAGCTATATTATGCTTATATGATCGATAGAACGACATTTACTAAACTTATTACACTCACTATTATCAATGTAACTCATATTATTAACCATATTATGCAGATATGATCGATAGAACGACAATTACTATACTCATTACTCTTACTATTATCAATCTAACTCATATTATTAACCATATTATGCAGATATGATCGATAGAACGACAATTACTAGACTCATTACTCTTATTATTATCAATCTAACTCATATTATTAGACATATTATGCTTATATGATCGATAGAACGACAATTACTATACTCATTACTCTTATTATTATCAATCTAACTCATATTATTAGCTATATTATGCTTATATGATCGATAGAACCACATTTACTACACTTATTACACTCACTTTTATCAATCTCACTCATATTATTAGCCATATTATGCTTATATTATCGATAGAACGACAATCACTAAACTTATTACACTCACTGTTATCATTCTAACTAATATTATTAACCATATTATGCAGATATGATCGATAGAACGACAATTACTAGACTCATTACTCTTACTATTATCAATCTAACTCATATTATTAGCCATATTCTGCTTATATGATCGATAGGACGACAATTACTATACTCATTACTGTTATTATTATCAATCTAACTCATATTATTAGCCATATTATGCTTATATGATCGATAGAACGATAATTACTATACATATTACTCTTATTATTATCAATCTAACTCATATTATTAGCCTTATTATGCTTATATGATCGATAGGACGACAATTACTATACTCATTACTGTTATTATTATCAATCTAACTCATATTATTAGCCATATTATGCTTATATGATCGATAGAACGATAATTACTATACATATTACCCTTATTATTATCAATCTAACTCATATTATTAGCCATATTATGCTTATATGATCGATAGAACGATAATTACTATACATATTACCCTTATTATTATCAATCTAACTCATATTATTAGCCATATTATGCTTATATGATCGATAGGACGGCAATTGCTATACTCATTACTGTTATTATTATCAATCTAACTCATATTATTAGCCATATTATGCTTATAAGATCGATAGAACGACAATTACTATACTTATTACTCTTATTATTATCAATGTAACTCATATTATTAACCATATTATGCAGATATGATCGATAGAACGACAATTACTGTACTCATTACTCTTATTATTATCAATCTAACTCATATTATTAACCATATTATGCAGATATGATCGATAGAACGACAATTACTAGACTCATTATTCTTATTATTATCAATCTAACTCATATTATTAGGCATATTATGCTTATATGATCGATAGAACGATAATTACTATACTCACTACTGTTATTATTATCAATCTAACTCATATTATAGGCATATTATGCTTATATGATCGATAGAACGACAATTACTATACTTATTACTCTTATTATTATCAATGTAACTCATATTATTAGCTATATTATGCTTATATTATCGATAGAACGACATTTACTAAACTTATTACACTCACTATTATCAATGTAACTCATATTATTAACCATATTATGCAGATATGATCGATAGAACGACAATTACTATACTCATTACACTTATTATTATCAATCTAACTCATATTATTAACCATATTATGCAGATATGATCGATAGAACGACAATTACTAGACTCATTACTCTTATTATTATCAATCTAACTCATATTATTAGCCATATTATGCTTATATGATCGTTAGAACGACAATTACTATACTCATTACTCTTATTACTATCAATCTAACTCATACTATTAGCTATATTATGCTTATATGATCGATAGAACGACATTTACTAAACTTATTACACTCACTTTTATCAATCCAACTCATATTATTAGCCACATTATGCTTATATGATCGATAGTACGACAATTGCTATACTCATTACTCTTACTATTATCAATCTAACTCATATTATTAGCCATATTCTGCTTATATGATCGATAGGACGACAATTACTATACTCATTACTGTTATTATTATCAATCTAACTCATATTATTAGCCATATTATGCTTATATGATCGATAGAACGATAATTACTATACATATTACTCTTATTATTATCAATCTAACTCATATTATTAGCCTTATTATGCTTATATGATCGATAGGACGACAATTACTATATTCATTACTGGTATTATTATCAATCTAACTCATATTATTAGCCATATTATGCTTATATGATCGATAGAACGATAATTACTATACATATTACCCTTATTATTATCAATCTAACTCATATTATTAGCCATATTATGCTTATAAGATCGATAGAACGACAATTACTATACTTATTACTCTTATTATTATCAATGTAACTCATATTATTAACCATATTATGCAGATGTGATCGATAGAACGACAATTACTATACTCATTACTCTTATTATTATCAATCTAACTCATATTATTAGCTATATTATGCTTATATGATCGATAGAACCACATTTACTACACTTATTACACTCACTTTTATCAATCTCACTCATATTATTAGCCATATTATGCTTATATTATCGATAGAACGACAATCACTAAACTTATTACACTCACTGTTATCATTCTAACTAATATTATTAACCATATTATGCAGATATGATCGATAGAACGACAATTACTAGACTCATTACTCTTATTATTATCAATCTAACTCATATTATTAGCCACATTATGCTTATATGATCGATAGTACGACAATTGCTATACTCATTACTCTTACTATTATCTATCTAACTCATATTATTAACCATATTATGCAGATATGATCGATAGAACGACAATTAC
The DNA here is from genome assembly GCF_050947335.1 of Megachile rotundata. NCBI lineage: Eukaryota > Metazoa > Arthropoda > Insecta > Hymenoptera > Megachilidae > Megachile > Megachile rotundata. The sequence continues at coordinate 22,997 of NW_027474778.1, read as the reverse complement.
TGTACTCATTACTCTTATTATTATCAATCTAACTCATATTATTAACCATATTATGCAGATATGATCGATAGAACGACAATTACTAGACTCATTATTCTTATTATTATCAATCTAACTCATATTATTAGGCATATTATGCTTATATGATCGATAGAACGATAATTACTATACTCACTACTGTTATTATTATCAATCTAACTCATATTATAGGCATATTATGCTTATATGATCGATAGAACGACATTTACTAAACTTATTACACTCACTATTATCAATCTAACTCATATTATTAGCCATATTATGCTTATATGATCGATAGGACGACAATTACTATACTCATTACTGTTATTATTATCAATCTAACTCATATTATTAGCCATATTATGCTTATATGATCGATAGAACGACAATTACTATACTCATTACTCTTATTATTATCAATCTAACTCATATTATTAGCTATATTATGCTTATATGATCGATAGAACGACATTTACTAAACTTATTACACTCACTTTTATCAATCTAACTCATATTATTAGCCATATTATGCTTATATGATCGATAGAACGACAATTACTATACTTATTACTCTTATAATTATCAATGTAACTCATATTATTAGCTATATTATGCTTATATGATCGATAGAACGACATTTACTAAACTTATTACACTCACTATTATCAATCTAACTCATATTATTAGCCATATTATGCTCATATGATCGATAGAACGACAATTACTATACTCATTACTCTTATTATTATCAATCTAACTCATATTATTAACCATATTATGCAGATATGATCGATAGAACGACAGTTACTAGACTCATTACTCTTATTATTATCAATCTAACTCATATTATTAGCCATATTATGCTTATATGATCGATAGAACGACAATTACTATACTCATTACTCTTATTATTATCAATCTAACTCATATTATTAGCTATATTATGCTTATATGATCGATAGAACGACATTTACTAAACTTATTACACTCACTTTTATCAATCTAACTCATATTATTAGCCATATTATGCTTATATGATCGATAGAACGACAATTACTATACTTATTACTCTTATTATTATCAATGTAACTCATATTATTAGCTATATTATGCTTATATGATCGATAGAACGACATTTACTAAACTTATTACACTCACTATTATCAATCTAACTCATATTATTAGCCATATTATGCTTATATGATCGATAGAACGACAATTACTATACTTATTACTCTTATTATTATCAATGTAACTCATATTATTAGCTATATTATGCTTATATGATCGATAGAACGACATTTACTAAACTTATTACACTCACTATTATCAATGTAACTCATATTATTAACCATATTATGCAGATATGATCGATAGAACGACAATTACTATACTCATTACTCTTACTATTATCAATCTAACTCATATTATTAACCATATTATGCAGATATGATCGATAGAACGACAATTACTAGACTCATTACTCTTATTATTATCAATCTAACTCATATTATTAGACATATTATGCTTATATGATCGATAGAACGACAATTACTATACTCATTACTCTTATTATTATCAATCTAACTCATATTATTAGCTATATTATGCTTATATGATCGATAGAACCACATTTACTACACTTATTACACTCACTTTTATCAATCTCACTCATATTATTAGCCATATTATGCTTATATTATCGATAGAACGACAATCACTAAACTTATTACACTCACTGTTATCATTCTAACTAATATTATTAACCATATTATGCAGATATGATCGATAGAACGACAATTACTAGACTCATTACTCTTACTATTATCAATCTAACTCATATTATTAGCCATATTCTGCTTATATGATCGATAGGACGACAATTACTATACTCATTACTGTTATTATTATCAATCTAACTCATATTATTAGCCATATTATGCTTATATGATCGATAGAACGATAATTACTATACATATTACTCTTATTATTATCAATCTAACTCATATTATTAGCCTTATTATGCTTATATGATCGATAGGACGACAATTACTATACTCATTACTGTTATTATTATCAATCTAACTCATATTATTAGCCATATTATGCTTATATGATCGATAGAACGATAATTACTATACATATTACCCTTATTATTATCAATCTAACTCATATTATTAGCCATATTATGCTTATATGATCGATAGAACGATAATTACTATACATATTACCCTTATTATTATCAATCTAACTCATATTATTAGCCATATTATGCTTATATGATCGATAGGACGGCAATTGCTATACTCATTACTGTTATTATTATCAATCTAACTCATATTATTAGCCATATTATGCTTATAAGATCGATAGAACGACAATTACTATACTTATTACTCTTATTATTATCAATGTAACTCATATTATTAACCATATTATGCAGATATGATCGATAGAACGACAATTACTGTACTCATTACTCTTATTATTATCAATCTAACTCATATTATTAACCATATTATGCAGATATGATCGATAGAACGACAATTACTAGACTCATTATTCTTATTATTATCAATCTAACTCATATTATTAGGCATATTATGCTTATATGATCGATAGAACGATAATTACTATACTCACTACTGTTATTATTATCAATCTAACTCATATTATAGGCATATTATGCTTATATGATCGATAGAACGACAATTACTATACTTATTACTCTTATTATTATCAATGTAACTCATATTATTAGCTATATTATGCTTATATTATCGATAGAACGACATTTACTAAACTTATTACACTCACTATTATCAATGTAACTCATATTATTAACCATATTATGCAGATATGATCGATAGAACGACAATTACTATACTCATTACACTTATTATTATCAATCTAACTCATATTATTAACCATATTATGCAGATATGATCGATAGAACGACAATTACTAGACTCATTACTCTTATTATTATCAATCTAACTCATATTATTAGCCATATTATGCTTATATGATCGTTAGAACGACAATTACTATACTCATTACTCTTATTACTATCAATCTAACTCATACTATTAGCTATATTATGCTTATATGATCGATAGAACGACATTTACTAAACTTATTACACTCACTTTTATCAATCCAACTCATATTATTAGCCACATTATGCTTATATGATCGATAGTACGACAATTGCTATACTCATTACTCTTACTATTATCAATCTAACTCATATTATTAGCCATATTCTGCTTATATGATCGATAGGACGACAATTACTATACTCATTACTGTTATTATTATCAATCTAACTCATATTATTAGCCATATTATGCTTATATGATCGATAGAACGATAATTACTATACATATTACTCTTATTATTATCAATCTAACTCATATTATTAGCCTTATTATGCTTATATGATCGATAGGACGACAATTACTATATTCATTACTGGTATTATTATCAATCTAACTCATATTATTAGCCATATTATGCTTATATGATCGATAGAACGATAATTACTATACATATTACCCTTATTATTATCAATCTAACTCATATTATTAGCCATATTATGCTTATAAGATCGATAGAACGACAATTACTATACTTATTACTCTTATTATTATCAATGTAACTCATATTATTAACCATATTATGCAGATGTGATCGATAGAACGACAATTACTATACTCATTACTCTTATTATTATCAATCTAACTCATATTATTAGCTATATTATGCTTATATGATCGATAGAACCACATTTACTACACTTATTACACTCACTTTTATCAATCTCACTCATATTATTAGCCATATTATGCTTATATTATCGATAGAACGACAATCACTAAACTTATTACACTCACTGTTATCATTCTAACTAATATTATTAACCATATTATGCAGATATGATCGATAGAACGACAATTACTAGACTCATTACTCTTATTATTATCAATCTAACTCATATTATTAGCCACATTATGCTTATATGATCGATAGTACGACAATTGCTATACTCATTACTCTTACTATTATCTATCTAACTCATATTATTAACCATATTATGCAGATATGATCGATAGAACGACAATTACTGTACTCATTACTCTTATTATTATCAATCTAACTCATATTATTAACCATATTATGCAGATATGATCGATAGAACGACAATTACTAGACTCATTATTCTTATTATTATCAATCTAACTCATATTATTAGGCATATTATGCTTATATGATCGATAGAACGATAATTACTATACTCACTACTGTTATTATTATCAATCTAACTCATATTATAGGCATATTATGCTTATATGATCGATAGAACGACATTTACTAAACTTATTACACTCACTATTATCAATCTAACTCATATTATTAGCCATATTATGCTTATATGATCGATAGGACGACAATTACTATACTCATTACTGTTATTATTATCAATCTAACTCATATTATTAGCCATATTATGCTTATATGATCGATAGAACGACAATTACTATACTCATTACTCTTATTATTATCAATCTAACTCATATTATTAGCTATATTATGCTTATATGATCGATAGAACGACATTTACTAAACTTATTACACTCACTTTTATCAATCTAACTCATATTATTAGCCATATTATGCTTATATGATCGATAGAACGACAATTACTATACTTATTACTCTTATAATTATCAATGTAACTCATATTATTAGCTATATTATGCTTATATGATCGATAGAACGACATTTACTAAACTTATTACACTCACTATTATCAATCTAACTCATATTATTAGCCATATTATGCTCATATGATCGATAGAACGACAATTACTATACTCATTACTCTTATTATTATCAATCTAACTCATATTATTAACCATATTATGCAGATATGATCGATAGAACGACAGTTACTAGACTCATTACTCTTATTATTATCAATCTAACTCATATTATTAGCCATATTATGCTTATATGATCGATAGAACGACAATTACTATACTCATTACTCTTATTATTATCAATCTAACTCATATTATTAGCTATATTATGCTTATATGATCGATAGAACGACATTTACTAAACTTATTACACTCACTTTTATCAATCTAACTCATATTATTAGCCATATTATGCTTATATGATCGATAGAACGACAATTACTATACTTATTACTCTTATTATTATCAATGTAACTCATATTATTAGCTATATTATGCTTATATGATCGATAGAACGACATTTACTAAACTTATTACACTCACTATTATCAATCTAACTCATATTATTAGCCATATTATGCTTATATGATCGATAGAACGACAATTACTATACTTATTACTCTTATTATTATCAATGTAACTCATATTATTAGCTATATTATGCTTATATGATCGATAGAACGACATTTACTAAACTTATTACACTCACTATTATCAATGTAACTCATATTATTAACCATATTATGCAGATATGATCGATAGAACGACAATTACTATACTCATTACTCTTACTATTATCAATCTAACTCATATTATTAACCATATTATGCAGATATGATCGATAGAACGACAATTACTAGACTCATTACTCTTATTATTATCAATCTAACTCATATTATTAGACATATTATGCTTATATGATCGATAGAACGACAATTACTATACTCATTACTCTTATTATTATCAATCTAACTCATATTATTAGCTATATTATGCTTATATGATCGATAGAACGACATTTACTAAACTTATTACACTCACTTTTATCAATCTAACTCATATTATTAGCCATATTATGCTTATATGATCGATAGAACGACAATTACTATACTTATTACTCTTATTATTATCAATGTAACTCATATTATTAGCTATATTATGCTTATATGATCGATAGAACGACATTTACTAAACTTATTACACTCACTATTATCAATCTAACTCATATTATTAGCCATATTATGCTTATATGATCGATAGAACGACAATTACTATACTCATTACTCTTATTATTATCAATCTAACTCTTATTATTAATCATATTATGCAGATATGATCGATAGAACGACAGTTACTAGACTCATTACTCTTATTATTATCAATATAACTCATATTATTAGCCATATTATGCTTATATGATCGATAGAACGACAATTACTATACTCATTACTCTTATTATTATCAACCTAACTCATATTATTGGCCATATTATGCTTAAATGATCGATAGAACGACAATTACTATACTTATTACTCATATTATTATCAATCTAACTCATATTATTAGCCATATTATGCTTATATGATCGATAGAACGACAATTACTATACTTATTACTCTTATTATTATCAATGTAACTCATATTATTAGCTATATTATGCTTATATGATCGATAGAACGACATTTACTAAACTTATTACACTCACTATTACCAATCTAACTCATATTATTAACCATATTATGCAGATATGATCGATAGAACGACAATTACTATACTCATTACTCTTATTATTATCAATCTAACTCATATTATTAGCCATATTATGCTTATATGATCGATAGGACGACAATTACTATACTCATTACTGTTATTATTATCAATCTAACTCATATTATTAGCCATATTATGCTTATATGATCGATAGAACGACATTTACTAAACTTATTACACTCACTATTATCAATCTAACTCATATTATTAGCCATATTATGCTTATATGATCGATAGAACGACAATTACTATACTCATTACTCTTATTATTATCAATCTAACTCATATTATTAGCTATATTATGCTTATATGATCGATAGAACCACATTTACTACACTTATTACAATCACTTTTATCAATCTCACTCATATTATTAGCCATATTATGCTGATATTATCGATAGAACGACAATTACTAAACTTATTACACTCACTGTTATCATTCTAACTAATATTATTAACCATATTATGCAGATATGATCGATAGAACGACAATTACTAGACTCATTACTCTTATTATTATCAACCTAACTCATATTATTAGCCACATTATGCTTATATGATTGATAGTACGACAATTGCTATACTCATTATTCTTACTATTATCAATCTAACTCATATTATTAGCCATATTATGCTTATATGATCGATAGGACGGCAATTGCTATACTCATTACTGTTATTATTGTCAATCTAACTCATATTATTAGCCATATTATGCTTATAAGATCGATAGAACGACAATTACTATACTTATTACTCTTATTATTATCAATGTAACTCATATTATTAACCATATTATGCAGATATGATCGATAGAACGACAATTACTATACTCATTACTCTTATTATTATCAATCTAACTCATATTATTAGCTATATTATGCTTATATGATCGATAGAACCACATTTACTACACTTATTACACTCACTTTGATCAATCTCACTCATATTATTAGCCATATTATGCTTATATTATCGATAGAACCACAATCACTAAACTTATTACACTCACTGTTATCATTCTAACTAATATTATTAACCATATTATGCAGATATGATCGATAGAACGACAATTACTAGACTCATTACTCTTATTATTATCAATCTCACTCATATTATTAGCCACATTATGCTTATATGATCGATAGTACGACAATTGCTATACTCATTACTCTTACTATTATCAATCTAACTCATATTATTAGCCATATTCTGCTTATATGATCGATAGGACGACAATTACTGTACTCATTACTGTTATTATTATCAATCTAACTCATATTATTAGCCATATTATGCTTATATGATCGATAGAACGATAATTACTATACATATTACTCTTATTATTATCAATCTAACTCATATTATTAGCCTTATTATGCTTATATGATCGATAGGACGACAATTACTATATTCATTACTGGTATTATTATCAATCTAACTCATATTATTAGCCATATTATGCTTATATGATCGATAGAACGATAATTACTATACATATTACCCTTATTATTATCAATCTAACTCATATTATTAGCCATATTATGCTTATAAGATCGATAGAACGACAATTACTATACTTATTACTCTTATTATTATCAATGTAACTCATATTATTAACCATATTATGCAGATATGATCGATAGAACGACAATTACTATACTCATTACTCTTATTATTATCAATCTAACTCATATTATTAGCTATATTATGCTTATATGATCGATAGAACCACATTTACTACACTTATTACACTCACTTTTATCAATCTCACTCATATTATTAGCCATATTATGCTTATATTATCGATAGAACGACAATCACTAAACTTATTACACTCACTGTTATCATTCTAACTAATATTATTAACCATATTATGCAGATATGATCGATAGAACGACAATTACTAGACTCATTACTCTTATTATTATCAATCTAACTCATATTATTAGCCACATTATGCTTATATGATCGATAGTACGACAATTGCTATACTCATTACTCTTACTATTATCTATCTAACTCATATTATTAGCCATATTCTGCTTATATGATCGATAGGACGACAATTACTATACTCATTACTGTTATTATTATCAATCTAACTCATATTATTAGCCATATTATGCTTATATGATCGATAGAACGATAATTACTATACATATTACTCTTATTATTATCAATCTAACTCATATTATTAACCATATTATGCAGATATGATCGATAGAACGACAATTACTGTACTCATTACTCTTATTATTATCAATCTAACTCATATTATTAACCATATTATGCAGATATGATCGATAGAACGACAATTACTAGACTCATTATTCTTATTATTATCAATCTAACTCATATTATTAGGCATATTATGCTTATATGATCGATAGAACGATAATTACTATACTCACTACTGTTATTATTATCAATCTAACTCATATTATAGGCATATTATGCTTATATGATCGATAGAACGACAATTACTATACTTATTACTCTTATTATTATCAATGTAACTCATATTATTAGCTATATTATGCTTATATTATCGATAGGACGACAATTACTATACTCATTACTGTTATTATTATCAATCTAACTCATATTATTAGCCATATTATGCTTATATGATCGATAGAACGATAATTACTATACATATTACCCTTATTATTATCAATCTAACTCATATTATTAGCCATATTATGCTTATATGATCGATAGAACGATAATTACTATACTCATTACTCTTATTATTATCAATCTAACTCATATTATTAGCTATATTATGCTTATATGATCGATAGAACGACATTTACTAAACTTATCACACTCACTTTTATCAATCTAACTCATATTATTAGCCATATTATGCTTATATGATCGATAGAATGACAATTACTATACTTATTACTCTTATTATTATCAATGTAACTCATATTATTAGCTATATTATGCTTATATGATCGATAGAACGACATTTACTAAACTTATTACACTCACTATTATCAATCTAACTCATATTATTAACCATATTATGCAGATATGATCGATAGAACGACAATTACTATACTCATTACTCTTACTATTATCAATCTAACTCATATTATTAACCATATTATGCAGATATGATCGATAGAACGACAATTACTAGACTCATTACTCTTATTATTATCAATCTAACTCATATTATTAGCCATATTATGCTTATATGATCGATAGAACGACAATTACTATACTCATTACTCTTATTATTATCAATCTAACTCATATTATTAGCTATATTATGCTTATATGATCGATAGAACGACATTTACTAAACTTATTACACTCACTTTTATCAATCTAACTCATATTATTAGCCATATTATGCTTATATGATCGATAGAACGACAATTACTATACTTATTACTCTTATTATTATCAATGTAACTCATATTATTAGCTATATTATGCTTATATGATCGATAGGACGACAATGACTATACTCATTACTCTTATTATTATCAATCTAACTCATATTATTAGCTATATTATGCTTATATGATCGATAGAACCACATTTACTACACTTATTACACTCACTTTTATTAATCTCACTCATATTATTAGCCATATTATGCTGATATTATCGATAGAACGACAATCACTAAACTTATTACACTCACTGTTATCATTCTAACTAATATTATTAACCATATTATGCAGATATGATCGATAGAACGACAATTACTAGACTCATTACTCTTATTATTATCAATCTAACTCATTATATTAGCCATATTACGCTTATATGATCGATAGAACGACAATTACTGTACTTATTACTCTTATTATTATCAATCTAACTCATATTATTAGCCATATTATGCTTATATGATCGATAGAACGACAATTACTATACTCATTACTCTTATTATTATCAATCTAACTCATATTATTAGCCATATTATGCTTATATGATCGATAGAACTACAATTACTATACTCATTACTCTTATTATTATCAATCTCACTCATATTATTAGCCATATTATGCTTATATTATCGATAGAACGACAATTACTAAACTTATTACACTCACTGTTATCATTCTAACTAATATTATTAACCATATTATGCAGATATGATCGATAGACCGACAATTACTAGACTCATTACTCTTATTTTTATCAAACTAACTCATATTATTAGCCACATTATGCTTATATGATCGATAGTACGACAATTGCTATACTCATTACTCTTACTATTATCAATCTAACTCATATTATTAGCCATATTCTGCTTATATGATCGATAGGACGACAATTACTATACTCATTACTGTTATTATTATCAATCTAACTCATATTATTAGCCATATTATGCTTATATGATCGATAGAACGATAATTACTATACATATTACCCTTATTATTATCAATCTAACTCATATTATTAGCCATATTATGCTTATATGATCGATAGGACGACAATTGCTATACTCATTACTGTTATTATTATCAATCTAAGTCATATTATTAGCCATATTATGCTTATATGATCGATAGGACGACAATTACTATACTAATTACTGTTATTATTATCAATCTAACTCATTATATTAGCCATATTATGCTTATATGATCGATAGAACGACAATTACTGTACTTATTACTCTTATTATTATCAATCTAACTCATATTATTAGCCATATTATGCTTATATGATCGATAGAACGACAATTACTATACTCATTACTCTTATTGTTATCAATCTCACTCATATTATTAGCGATATTATGCTTATATTATCGATAGAACGACAATTACTAAACTTATTACACTCACTATTATCAATGTAACTCATATTATTAGCCATATTATGCTTATATGATCGATAGAATGACAATTACTGTACTTATTACTCTTATTATTATCAATCTAACTCATATTATTAGCCATATTATGCTTATATGATCGATAGGACGACATTACTATACTCATTACTGTTATTATTATCAATCTAACTCATATTATTAGCCATAGTATGCTTATATGATCGATAGAACGATAATTACTATACATATTACCCTTATTATTATCAATCTAACTCATATTATTAGCCATATTATGCTTATATGATCGATAGGACGACAATTGCTATACACATTACTGTTATTATTATCAATCTAACTCATATTATTAGCCATATTATGCTTATATGATCGATAGGACGACAATTACTATACTTATTACTCTTATTATTATCAATGTAACTCATATTATTAGCTATATTATGTTTATATGATCGATAGAACGACATTTACTAAACTTATTACACTCACTATTATCAATCTAACTCATATTATTAGCCATATTATGCTTATATGATCGATAGAACGACAATTACTATGCTCATTACTCTTATTATTATCAATCTCACTCATATTATTAGCCATATTATGCTTATATTATCGATAGAACGACAATTACTAAACTTATTACACTCACTATTATCAATCTAACTCATATTATTAACCATATTATGCAGATATGATCGATAGAACGACAATTACTATACTCATTACTCTTATTATTATCAATCTAACTCATATTATTAGCCATATTATGCTTATATGATCGATAGGACGACAATTACTATACTCATTACTGTTATTATTATCAATCTAACTCATATTATTAGCCATATTATGCTTATATGATCGATAGAACGACAATTACTATACTTATTACTCTTATTATTATCAATGTAACTCATATTATTAGCTATATTATGTTTATATGATCGATAGAACGACATTTACTAAACTTATTACACTCACTATTATCAATGTAACTCATATTATTAGCCATATTATGCTTATATGATCGATAGAATGACAATTACTGTACTTATTACTCTTATTATTATCAATCTAACTCATATTATTAGCCATATTATGCTTATATGATCGACAGAACGACAATTACTATACTCATTACTCTTATTATTATCAATCTCACTCATATTATTAGCCATATTATGCTTATATTATCGATAGAACGACAATTACTAAACTTATTACACTCACTGTTATCATTCTAACTAATATTATTAACCATATTATGCAGATATGATCGATAGAACGACAATTACTAGACTCATTACTCTTATTATTATCAAACTAACTCATATTATTAGCCACATTATGCTTATATGATCGATAGTACGACAATTGCTATACTCATTACTCTTACTATTATCAATCTAACTCATATTACTAGCCATATTCTGCTTATATGATCGATAGGACGACAATTACTATACTCATTACTGTTATTATTATCAATCTAACTCATATTATTAGCCATATTATGCTTATATGATCGATAGAACGATAATTACTATACATATTACCCTTATTATTATCAATCTAACTCATATTATTAGCCATATAATGCTTATATGATCGATAGGACGACAATTGCTATACTCATTACTGTTATTATTATCAATCTAACTCATATTATTAGCCATATTATGCTTATAAGATCGATAGAACGACAATTACTATACTTATTACTCTTATTATTATCAATGTAACTCATATTATTAGCTATATTATGCTTATATGATCGATAGAACGACATTTACTAAACTTATTAGACACACTCTTATCAATGTAACTCATATTATTAACCATATTATTCAGATATGATCGAGGTAACGACAATTACTATACTCATTACTCTTATTATTATCAATCTAACTCATATTATTAACCATATTATGCAGATATGATCGATAGAACGACAATTACTAGACTCATTATTCTTATTATTATCAATCTAACTCCTATTATTAGGCATATTATGCTTATATGATCGATAGAACGATAATTACTATACATATTACTCTTATTATTATCAATCTAACTAATATTATTAGCCATATTATGCTTATATGATCGATAGGACGACAATTGCTATACTCATTACTGTTATTATTATCAATCTAACTCATATTATTAGCCATATTATGCTTATATGATCAATAGAACGACAATTACTATACTCATTACTCTTATTATTACCAATGTAACTCATATTATTAGCTATATTATGCTTATATGATCGATAGAACGACATTTACTAAACTTATTACACTCACTATTATCAATGTAACTCATATTATTAACCATATTATGCAGATATGATCGATAGAACGACAATTACTATACTTATTACTCTTATTATTATCAATGTAACGCATATTGTTAGCTATATTATGCTTATATGATCGATAGAACGACAATTACTATACTTATTACTCTTATTATTATCAATGTAACGCATATTATTAGCTATATTATGCTTATATGATCGATAGAACGACATTTACTAAACTTATTACACACACTCTTATCAATGTAACTCATATTATTAACCATATTATTCAGATATGATCGAGGTAACGACAATTACTATACTCATTACTCTTATTATTATCAATCTAACTCATATTATTAACCATATTATGCAGATATGATCGATAGAACGACAATTACTAGACTCATTATTCTTATTATTATCAATCTAACTCCTATTATTAGGCATATTATGCTTATATGATCGATAGAACGATAATTACTATACATATTACTCTTATTATTATCAATCTAACTAATATTATTAGCCATATTATGCTTATATGATCGATAGGACGACAATTGCTATACTCATTACTGTTATTATTATCAATCTAACTCATATTATTAGCCATATTATGCTTATATGATCGATAGAACGACAATTACTATACTCATTACTCTTATTATTACCAATGTAACTCATATTATTAGCTATATTATGCTTATATGATCGATAGAACGACATTTACTAAACTTATTACACTCACTATTATCAATGTAACTCATATTATTAACCATATTATGCAGATATGATCGATAGAACGACAATTACTATACTTATTACTCTTATTATTATCAATGTAACGCATATTGTTAGCTATATTATGCTTATATGATCGATAGAACGACAATTACTATACTTATTACTCTTATTATTATCAATGTAACGCATATTATTAGCTATATTATGCTTATATGATCGATAGAACGACAATTACTAAACTCATTACTCTTATTATTATCAAACTAACTCATATTATTAGCTATATTATGCTTATATGATCGATAGAACGACATTTACTAAACTTATTACACTCACTTTTATCAATCTAACTCATATTATTAGCCATATTATGCTTATATGATCGATAGAACCACAATTACTGTACTTATTACTCTTATTATTATCAATCTAACTCATATTATTAGCCATATTATGCTTATATGATCGATAGAAAGACAATTACTATACTCATTACTCTTATTATTATCAATCTCACTCATATTATTCGCCATATTATGCTTATATTATCGATAGAACGACAATTACTAAACTTATTACACTCACTGTTATCATTCTAACTAATATTATTAACCATATTATGCAGATATGATCGATAGGACGACAATTACTAGACTCATTACTCTTATTATTATCAATCTAACTCATATTATTAACCACATTATGCAGATATGATCGATAGAACGACAATAACTATACTCATTTCTCTTATTATTATCTATCTAACTCATATTATTAGCCATATTATGCTTATATGATCGGTAGAGCGACAATTACTATACTTATTACACTCACTATTATCAATCTAACTCATATTATTAACCATATAATGCAGATATGATCGATTGAACGACAATTACTACACTCATTACTGTTATTATTATCAATCTAACCCATATTATTAGCCACATTATGCTTATATGATCGATAGTACGACAATTACTATACCCATTACTCTTACTATTATCAATCTAACTCATATTATTAGCCATATTCTGCTTATATGATCGATAGAACGACAATTACTATACTTATTACACTCACTATTATCAATCTGACTCATATTATTAGCCATATTATGCTTATATGATCGATAGAACGACAGTTACTATACATATTACTCTTATTATCATCAATCTAACTCATATTATTAGCCATATTATGCTTATATGATCGATAGGACGACAATTACTATACTCATTACTGTTATTATTATCAATCTAACTCATATTATTAGCCATATTATGCTTATATGATCGATAGAACGACAATTACTATACTTATTACTCTTATTATTATCAATGTAACTCATATTATTAGCTATATTATGCTTATATGATCGATAGAACGACATTTACTAAACTTATTACACTCACTGTTATCATTCTAACTAATATTATTAACCATATTATGCAGACATGATCGATAGAACGACAATTACTAGACTCATTACTCTTATTATTATCAATCTAACTCATATTATTAACCACATTATGCAGATATGATCGATAGAACGACAATAACTATACTCATTTCTCTTATTATTATCTATCTAACTCATATTATTAGCCATATTATGCTTATATGATCGGTAGAACGACAATTACTATACTTATTACACTCACTATTATCAATCTAACTCATATTAATAGCCATATTATGCTTATATGATCGATAGAACGACAATTACTATACTTATTACACTTATTATTATCAATCTAACTCATATTATTAGCCATATTATGGTCATATGACCGATAGAACGACAATTACTATACTTATTACACTCACTATTACCAATCTAACTCATATGATTAACCATATTATGCAGATATGATCGATAGAACGACAATAACTATACACATTACTCTTATTATTATCTATCTAACTCATATTATTAGCCATATTATGCTTATATGATCGATAGAGCGACAATTACTATACTTATTACTCTTATTATTATCAATCTAACTCATATTATTAGCCATATTATGCTCATATGACCGATAGAACGACAATTACTATACTTAGTACACTCACTATTACCAATCTAACTCATATTATTAACCATATTATGCAGATATGATCGATAGAACGACAATTACTATACTCGCTACTCTTATTATTATCAATCTAACTCATATTATTAGCCACATTATGCTTATATGATCGATAGTACGACAATTACTATACTCATTACTCTTACTATTATCAATCTCACTCATATTATTAGCCATATTATGCTTATATTATCGATAGAACGACAATTACTAAACTTATTACACTCACTGTTATCATTCTAACTAATATTTTTAACCATATTATGCTTATATGATCGATAGTACGACAATTGCTATACTCATTACTCTTACTATTATCAATCTAACTCATATTATTAGCCATATTCTGCTTATATGATCGATAGGACGACATTACTATACTCATTACTGTTATTATTATCAATCTAACTCATATTATTAGCCATAGTATGCTTATATGATCGATAGAACGATAATTACTATACATATTACCCTTATTATTATCAATCTAACTCATATTATTAGCCATATTATGCTTATATGATCGATAGGACGACAATTGCTATACACATTACTGTTATTATTATCAATCTAACTCATATTATTAGCCATATTATGCTTATATGATCGATAGGACGACAATTACTATACTTATTACTCTTATTATTATCAATGTAACTCATATTATTAGCTATATTATGTTTATATGATCGATAGAACGACATTTACTAAACTTATTACACTCACTATTATCAATCTAACTCATATTATTAGCCATATTATGCTTATATGATCGATAGAACGACAATTACTATGCTCATTACTCTTATTATTATCAATCTCACTCATATTATTAGCCATATTATGCTTATATTATCGATAGAACGACAATTACTAAACTTATTACACTCACTATTATCAATCTAACTCATATTATTAACCATATTATGCAGATATGATCGATAGAACGACAATTACTATACTCATTACTCTTATTATTATCAATCTAACTCATATTATTAGCCATATTATGCTTATATGATCGATAGGACGACAATTACTATACTCATTACTGTTATTATTATCAATCTAACTCATATTATTAGCCATATTATGCTTATATGATCGATAGAACGACAATTACTATACTTATTACTCTTATTATTATCAATGTAACTCATATTATTAGCTATATTATGCTTATATGATCGATAGAACGACATTTACTAAACTTATTACACTCACTGTTATCATTCTAACTAATATTATTAACCATATTATGCAGACATGATCGATAGAACGACAATTACTAGACTCATTACTCTTATTATTATCAATCTAACTCATATTATTAACCACATTATGCAGATATGATCGATAGAACGACAATAACTATACTCATTTCTCTTATTATTATCTATCTAACTCATATTATTAGCCATATTATGCTTATATGATCGGTAGAACGACAATTACTATACTTATTACACTCACTATTATCAATCTAACTCATATTAATAGCCATATTATGCTTATATGATCGATAGAACGACAATTACTATACTTATTACACTTATTATTATCAATCTAACTCATATTATTAGCCATATTATGGTCATATGACCGATAGAACGACAATTACTATACTTATTACACTCACTATTACCAATCTAACTCATATGATTAACCATATTATGCAGATATGATCGATAGAACGACAATAACTATACACATTACTCTTATTATTATCTATCTAACTCATATTATTAGCCATATTATGCTTATATGATCGATAGAGCGACAATTACTATACTTATTACTCTTATTATTATCAATCTAACTCATATTATTAGCCATATTATGCTCATATGACCGATAGAACGACAATTACTATACTTAGTACACTCACTATTACCAATCTAACTCATATTATTAACCATATTATGCAGATATGATCGATAGAACGACAATTACTATACTCGCTACTCTTATTATTATCAATCTAACTCATATTATTAGCCACATTATGCTTATATGATCGATAGTACGACAATTACTATACTCATTACTCTTACTATTATCAATCTCACTCATATTATTAGCCATATTATGCTTATATTATCGATAGAACGACAATTACTAAACTTATTACACTCACTGTTATCATTCTAACTAATATTATTAACCATATTATGCTTATATGATCGATAGTACGACAATTGCTATACTCATTACTCTTACTATTATCAATCTAACTCATATTATTAGCCATATTCTGCTTATATGATCGATAGGACGACATTACTATACTCATTACTGTTATTATTATCAATCTAACTCATATTATTAGCCATAGTATGCTTATATGATCGATAGAACGATAATTACTATACATATTACCCTTATTATTATCAATCTAACTCATATTATTAGCCATATTATGCTTATATGATCGATAGGACGACAATTGCTATACACATTACTGTTATTATTATCAATCTAACTCATATTATTAGCCATATTATGCTTATATGATCGATAGGACGACAATTACTATACTTATTACTCTTATTATTATCAATGTAACTCATATTATTAGCTATATTATGTTTATATGATCGATAGAACGACATTTACTAAACTTATTACACTCACTATTATCAATCTAACTCATATTATTAGCCATATTATGCTTATATGATCGATAGAACGACAATTACTATGCTCATTACTCTTATTATTATCAATCTCACTCATATTATTAGCCATATTATGCTTATATTATCGATAGAACGACAATTACTAAACTTATTACACTCACTATTATCAATCTAACTCATATTATTAACCATATTATGCAGATATGATCGATAGAACGACAATTACTATACTCATTACTCTTATTATTATCAATCTAACTCATATTATTAGCCATATTATGCTTATATGATCGATAGGACGACAATTACTATACTCATTACTGTTATTATTATCAATCTAACTCATATTATTAGCCATATTATGCTTATATGATCGATAGAACGACAATTACTATACTTATTACTCTTATTATTATCAATGTAACTCATATTATTAGCTATATTATGTTTATATGATCGATAGAACGACATTTACTAAACTTATTACACTCACTATTATCAATGTAACTCATATTATTAGCCATATTATGCTTATATGATCGATAGAATGACAATTACTGTACTTATTACTCTTATTATTATCAATCTAACTCATATTATTAGCCATATTATGCTTATATGATCGACAGAACGACAATTACTATACTCATTACTCTTATTATTATCAATCTCACTCATATTATTAGCCATATTATGCTTATATTATCGATAGAACGACAATTACTAAACTTATTACACTCACTGTTATCATTCTAACTAATATTATTAACCATATTATGCAGATATGATCGATAGAACGACAATTACTAGACTCATTACTCTTATTATTATCAAACTAACTCATATTATTAGCCACATTATGCTTATATGATCGATAGTACGACAATTGCTATACTCATTACTCTTACTATTATCAATCTAACTCATATTACTAGCCATATTCTGCTTATATGATCGATAGGACGACAATTACTATACTCATTACTGTTATTATTATCAATCTAACTCATATTATTAGCCATATTATGCTTATATGATCGATAGAACGATAATTACTATACATATTACCCTTATTATTATCAATCTAACTCATATTATTAGCCATATAATGCTTATATGATCGATAGGACGACAATTGCTATACTCATTACTGTTATTATTATCAATCTAACTCATATTATTAGCCATATTATGCTTATAAGATCGATAGAACGACAATTACTATACTTATTACTCTTATTATTATCAATGTAACTCATATTATTAGCTATATTATGCTTATATGATCGATAGAACGACATTTACTAAACTTATTACACACACTCTTATCAATGTAACTCATATTATTAACCATATTATTCAGATATGATCGAGGTAACGACAATTACTATACTCATTACTCTTATTATTATCAATCTAACTCATATTATTAACCATATTATGCAGATATGATCGATAGAACGACAATTACTAGACTCATTATTCTTATTATTATCAATCTAACTCCTATTATTAGGCATATTATGCTTATATGATCGATAGAACGATAATTACTATACATATTACTCTTATTATTATCAATCTAACTAATATTATTAGCCATATTATGCTTATATGATCGATAGGACGACAATTGCTATACTCATTACTGTTATTATTATCAATCTAACTCATATTATTAGCCATATTATGCTTATATGATCGATAGAACGACAATTACTATACTCATTACTCTTATTATTACGAATGTAACTCATATTATTAGCTATATTATGCTTATATGATCGATAGAACGACATTTACTAAACTTATTACACTCACTATTATCAATGTAACTCATATTATTAACCATATTATGCAGATATGATCGATAGAACGACAATTACTATACTTATTACTCTTATTATTATCAATGTAACGCATATTGTTAGCTATATTATGCTTATATGATCGATAGAACGACAATTACTATACTTATTACTCTTATTATTATCAATGTAACGCATATTATTAGCTATATTATGCTTATATGATCGATAGAACGACAATTACTAAACTCATTACTCTTATTATTATCAAACTAACTCATATTATTAGCTATATTATGCTTATATGATCGATAGAACGACATTTACTAAACTTATTACACTCACTTTTATCAATCTAACTCATATTATTAGCCATATTATGCTTATATGATCGATAGAACCACAATTACTCTACTTATTACTCTTATTATTATCAATCTAACTCATATTATTAGCCATATTATGCTTATATGATCGATAGAAAAGACAATTACTATACTCATTACTCTTATTATTATCAATCTCACTCATATTATTCGCCATATTATGCTTATATTATCGATAGAACGACAATTACTAAACTTATTACACTCACTGTTATCATTCTAACTAATATTATTATAACCATATTATGCAGATATGATCGATAGAACGACAATTACTAGACTCATTACTCTTATTATTATCAATCTAACTCATATTATTAACCACATTATGCAGATATGATCGATAGAACGACAATAACTATACTCATTTCTCTTATTATTATCTATCTAACTCATATTATTAGCCATATTATGCTTATATGATCGGTAGAGCGACAATTACTATACTTATTACACTCACTATTATCAATCTAACTCATATTATTAACCATATAATGCAGATATGATCGATTGAACGACAATTACTACACTCATTACTGTTATTATTATCAATCTAACCCATATTATTAGCCACATTATGCTTATATGATCGATAGTACGACAATTACTATACCCATTACTCTTACTATTATCAATCTAACTCATATTATTAGCCATATTCTGCTTATATGATCGATAGAACGACAATTACTATACTTATTACACTCACTATTATCAATCTGACTCATATTATTAGCCATATTATTGCTTATATGATCGATAGAACGACAGTTACTATACATATTACTCCTTATTATCATCAATCTAACTCATATTATTAGCCATATTATGCTTATATGATCGATAGGACGACAATTACTATACTCATTACTGTTATTATTATCAATCTAACTCATATTATTAGCCATATTATGCTTATATGATCGATAGAACGACAATTACTATACTTATTACTCTTATTATTATCAATGTAACTCATATTATTAGCTATATTATGCTTATATGATCGATAGAACGACATTTACTAAACTTATTACACTCACTGTTATCATTCTAACTAATATTATTAACCATATTATGCAGATATGATCGATAGAACGACAATTACTAGACTCATTACTCTTATTATTATCAATCTAACTCATATTATTAACCACATTATGCAGATATGATCGATAGAACGACAATAACTATACTCATTTCTCTTATTATTATCTATCTAACTCATATTATTAGCCATATTATGCTTATATGATCGGTAGAACGACAATTACTATACTTATTACACTCACTATTATCAATCTAACTCATATTAATAGCCATATTATGCTTATATGATCGATAGAACGACAATTACTATACTTATTACACTTAATTATTATCAATCTAACTCATATTATTAGCCATATTATGGTCATATGACCGATAGAACGACAATTACTATACTTATTACACTCACTATTACCAATCTAACTCATATGATTAACCATATTATGCAGATATGATCGATAGAACGACAATAACTATACACATTACTCTTATTATTATCTATCTAACTCATATTATTAGCCATATTATGCTTATATGATCGATAGAGCGACAATTACTATACTT
>NW_027474777.1:0-28836 GCF_050947335.1 Megachile rotundata | reverse complement strand
TCGATCATATAAGCATAATGTGGCTAATAATATGAGTTAGATTGATAATAATAAGAGTATTAGGTATAGTAATTATCGTTCTACGATCATATAAGCATAATATGGCTAATAATATGAGTTAGATTGATAATAATAAGAGTAATAAGTATAGTAATTGTCGTCCTATCGATCACATCTGCATAATATGGTTAATAATATGAGTTGGATTGATAATAGTGAGTGTAATAAGTATAGGAATTGTGGTTCTATCGGTCATATAAGCATAATATGGCTAATAATATGAGTTAGATTGATAATAATAAGAGTAATAAGTACAGTAATTTTGGTTCTATCGATCATATAAGCATAATATGGCTAATAATATGAGTTAGATTGATAATAATAGGAGTAATATGTATAGTAATTGTCGTTCTATCGATGATATCTGCATAATGTGGTAAATAATATGAGTCGATTGATAATAGTGAGTGTAATAAGTATAGTCATTGTCGTTCTGTCGATCACATAAGCACAATATGGCTAATAATATGAGTTAGATTGATAATAATAGGAGTAATAAGTATAGTAATTGTCATTCTATCGGTCATATTTGCATAACATGGTTAATAATATGAGTTAGGTTGATAAAAATAAGAATAACAAGTATAGTAATTGTCGTTCTATCGATCATTTAAGCATAATATGGCTAATAATATGAGTTAGATTGATAATAATAAGAGTAATAAGTATAGTAATTGTCGTCCTATCGATCATATAAGCATAATATGGCTAATAATATGAGTTAGATTGATAATAATAAGAGTAATAAGTATAGTAATTGTCGTCCTATCGATCATATAAGCATAATATGGTTAATAATGTGAGTTAGATTGATAACAGTGAGTGTAATAAGTATAGTGATTGTCGTTCTGTCGATCACATAAGCACAATATGGCTAATAATATGAGTTAGATTGATAATAATAAGAGTAATAAGAATAGTAATTGTCGTTCTATCGATCATATAAGCATAATATGGCTAATAATATGAGTTAGATGGATAATAATAGGAGTAATATGTATAGTAATTGTCATTCTATCGATTATATCTGCATAATGTGGTAAATAATATGAGTTAGATTGATAATAGTGAGTGTAATAAGTATAGTAATTATCGTTCTACCGATCATATAAGCATAATATGGTTAATAATATGTGTTAGATTAATAATAATAAGAGTAAAAAGTATAGTAATTATCGTTCTACCGATCATATAAGCATAATATGGTTAATAATATGAGTTAGGTTGATAACAATAAGAGTAATAAGTATAGTAATTGTCGTTCTATCGATCATATAAGCATAATATGGCTAATAATATGAGTTGGATTGATAATAGTGAGTGTAATAAGTATAGTAATTGTGGTTCTATCGGTCATATAAGCATAATATGGCTAATAATATGAGTTAGATTGATAATAATAAGAGTAATAAGTATAGTAATTGTCGTTCTATCGATCATATTTGCATAATATGGTTAATAATATGAGTTAGATTGATAACAGTGAGTGTAATAAGTAAAGTGAT
This sequence comes from Megachile rotundata, assembly GCF_050947335.1. Lineage (NCBI taxonomy): Eukaryota > Metazoa > Arthropoda > Insecta > Hymenoptera > Megachilidae > Megachile > Megachile rotundata. Next base: position 27,271 of record NW_027474777.1, on the reverse strand, counting down.
TGTCGTTCTGTCGATCACATAAGCACAATATGGCTAATAATATGAGTTAGATTGATAATAATAGGAGTAATAAGTATAGTAATTGTCATTCTATCGGTCATATTTGCATAACATGGTTAATAATATGAGTTAGGTTGATAAAAATAAGAATAACAAGTATAGTAATTGTCGTTCTATCGATCATTTAAGCATAATATGGCTAATAATATGAGTTAGATTGATAATAATAAGAGTAATAAGTATAGTAATTGTCGTCCTATCGATCATATAAGCATAATATGGCTAATAATATGAGTTAGGGTGATAATAATAAAAGTAGTGAGTATAGTAATTGTCGTTCTATCGATCATATAAGCATGATATGGCTAATAATATGAGTTAGATTGATAATAATAAGAGTAATAAGATTAGTAATTGTCGTTCAATCGATCATATCTGCATAATATGGTTAATTATATGAGTTAGATTGATAATAGTGAGTGTAATAGGTATAGTAATTGTCGTTCTATCGATCATATAAGCATAATATGGCTGATAATATGAGTTAGATTTATAATGATAAGAGTAATAAGTATAGCAATTGTCGTTCTATCGATCATATAAGCATAATATGGCTAATAATATGAGTTAGATTGATAATAATAAGAGTAATAAGTATAGGAATTGTCGTTCTATCGATCATATAAGCATAATATGGCTAATGATATGAGTTAGATTGATAATAATAAGAGTAATAAGTACAGTAATTGTCGTTCTATCGATGATATAAGCATAATATGGCTAATAATATGAGTTAGATTGATAATAATAAGAGTAATAAGTATAGTAATTGTGGATCTATCGATCATATAAGCATAATATGGCTAATAATATGAGTTAGATTGATAATAATAAGAGTAATAAGTATAGTAATTGTCGTTCTACCGATCATATTTGCATAATATGGTTAATAATATGAGTTAGATTGATAACAGTGAGTGTAATAAGTATAGTGATTGTCGTTCTGTCGATCACATAAGCACAATATGGCTAATAATATGAGTTAGATTGATAATAATAGGAGTAATAAGTATAGTAATTGTCATTCTATCGGTCATATTTGCATAACATGGTTAATAATATGAGTTAGGTTGATAAAAATAAGAATAACAAGTATAGTAATTGTCGTTCTATCGATCATTTAAGCATAATATGGCTAATAATATGAGTTAGATTGATAATAATAAGAGTAATAAGTATAGTAATTGTCGTCCTATCGATCATATAAGCATAATATGGTTAATAATGTGAGTTAGATTGATAACAGTGAGTGTAATAAGTATAGTTATTGTCGTTCTGTCGATCACATAAGCACAATATGGCTAATAGTATGAGTTAGATTGATAATAATAAGAGTAATAAGTATAGTAATTGTCGTTCTATCGATCATATAAGCATAATATGGCAAATAATATGAGTTAGATTGATAATGATAAGAGTAATAAGTACAGTAATTGTCGTCCTATCGATCATATAAGCATAATATGGCTAATAATATGAGTTAGATTGATAATAATAAGAGTAATAAGTATAGTAATTGTCGTCCTATCGATCATATAAGCATAATATGGTTAATAATATGAGTTAGATTGATAACAGTGAGTGTAATATGTATAGTGATTGTCGTTCTGTCGATCACATAAGCACAATATGGCTAATAGTATGAGTTAGATTGATAATAATAAGAGTAATAAGTATAGTAATTGTCGTTCTATCGATCATATAAACATAATATGGCTAATAATATGAGCTAGGTTGATAATAATAAGAGTAATAAGTACAGTAATTGTCGTTCTATCGATCATATGAGCATAATATGGCTAATAATATGAGTTAGATTGATAATAATAAGTGTAATAAGTATGGTAATTGTCGTTCTATCGATCATATAAGCATAATATGGCTAATAATATGAGTTAGTTTGATAATAATAAGAGTAATAAGTATAGTAATTGTCGTCCTATCGATCATATAAGCATAATATGGTTAATAATATGAGTTAGATTGATAACAGTGAGTGTAATATGTATAGTGATTGTCGTTCCGTCGATCACATAAGCACAATATGGCTAATAGTATGAGTTAGATTGATAATAATAAGAGTAATAAGTATAGTAATTGTCGTTCTATCGATCATATAAACATAATATGGCTAATAATATGAGCTAGGTTGATAATAATAAGAGTAATAAGTACAGTAATTGTCGTTCTATCGATCATATGAGCATAATATGGCTAATAATATGAGTTAGATTGATAATAATAAGTGTAATAAGTATGGTAATTGTCGTTCTATCGATCATATAAGCATAATATGGCTAATAATATGAGTTAGTTTGATAATAATAAGAGTAATAAGTATAGTAATTGTCGTTCTATCGATCATATAAGCATAATGTGGCTAATAATATGAGTAGATTGATAATAATAAGAGTATTAGGTATAGTAATTATCGTTCTACCGATCATATAAGCATAATATGGCTAATAATATGAGTTAGATTGATAATAATAGGAGTAATAAGTATAGTAATTGTCATTCTATCGGTCATATTTGCATAACATGGTTAATAATATGAGTTAGGTTGATAAAAATAAGAATAACAAGTATAGTAATTGTCGTTCTATCGATCATTTAAGCATAATATGGCTAATAATATGAGTTAGATTGATAATAATAAGAGTAATAAGTATAGTAATTATCGTCCTATCGATCATATAAGCATAATATGGCTAATAATATGAGTTAGGGTGATAATAATAAAAGTAGTGAGTATAGTAATTGTCGTTCTATCGATCATATAAGCATGATATGGCTAATAATATGAGTTAGATTGATAATAACAAGAGTAATAAGAATAGTAATTGTCGTTCATTCGATCATATCTGCATAATATGGTTAATAATATGAGTTAGATTGATAATAGTGAGTGTAATAGGTACAGTAATTGTCGTTCTATCGATCATATAAGCATAATATGGCTGATAATATGAGTTAGATTTATAATGATAAGAGTAATAAGTATTGCAATTGTCGTTCTATCGATCATATAAGCATAATATGGCTAATAATATGAGTTAGATTGATAATAATAAGAGTAATAAGTATAGTAATTGTCGTTCTATCGATCATATAAGCATAATATGGCTAATAATATGAGTTAGATTGATAATAATAAGAGAAATAAGTATAGTAATTGTCGTTCTATCGATCATATAAGCATAATATGGCTAATAATATGAGTTAGATTGATAATGATAAGAGTAATAAGTACAGTAATTTTGGTTCTATCGATCATATAAGCATAATATGGCTAATAATATGAGTTAGATGGATAATAATAGGAGTAATATGTATAGTAATTGTCGTTCTATCGATTATATCTGCATAATGTGGTAAATAATATGAGTTAGATTGATAATAGTGAGTGTAATAAGTATAGTAATTATCGTTCTACCGATCATATAAGCATAATATGGTTAATAATATGTGTTAGGTTGATAAAAATAAGAATAACAAGTATAGTAATTGTCGTTCTATCGATCATTTAAGCATAATATGGCTCATAATATGAGTTAGATTGATAATAATAAGAGTAATAAGTATAGTAATTGTCGTCCTATCGATCATATAAGCATAATATGGCTAATAATATGAGTTAGGGTGATAATAATAAAAGTAGTGAGTATAGTAATTGTCGTTCTATCGATCATATAAGCATGATGTGGCTAATAATATGAGTTAGATTGATAATAATAAGAGTAATAAGAATAGTAATTGTCGTTCAATCGATCATATCTGCATAATATGGTTAATAATATGAGTTAGATTGATAATAGTGAGTGTAATAGGTATAGTAATTGTCATTCTATCGGTCATATTTGCATAACATGGTTAATAATATGAGTTAGGTTGATAAAAATAAGAATAGCAAGTATAGTAATTGTCGTTCTATCGATCATTTAAGCATAATATGGCTAATAATATGAGTTAGATTGATAATAATAAGAGTAATAAGTATAGTAATTGTCGTCCTATCGATCATATAAGCATAATATGGCTAATAATATGAGTTAGGGTGATAATAATAAAAGTAGTGAGTATAGTAATTGTCGTTCTATCGATCATATAAGCATGATATGGCTAATAATATGAGTTAGATTGATAATAATAAGAGTAATAAGAATAGTAATTGTCGTTCAATCGATCATATCTGCATAATATGGTTAATAATATGAGTTAGATTGATAATGGTGAGTGTAATAGGTATAGTAATTGTCGTTCTATCGATCATATAAGCATAATATGGCTGATAATATGAGTTAGATTTATAATGATAAGAGTAATAAGTATAGCAATTGTCGTTCTATCGATCATATAAGCATAATATGGCTAATAATATGAGTTAGATTGATAATAATAAGAGTAATAAGTATAGTAATTGTCGTTCTATCGATCATATAAGCATAATATGGCTAATAATATGAGTTAGATTGATAATAATAAGAGTAATAAGTATAGTAATTGTCGTTCTATCGATCATATAAGCATAATATGGCTAATAATATGAGTTAGATTGATAATGATAAGAGTAATAAGTACAGTAATTTTGGTTCTATCGATCATATAAGCATAATATGGCTAATAATATGAGTTAGATGGATAATAATAGGAGTAATATGTATAGTAATTGTCGTTCTATCGATTATATCTGCATAATGTGGTAAATAATATGAGTTAGATTGATAATAGTGAGTGTAATAAGTATAGTAATTGTCGTTCTGTCGATCATATAAGCATAATATGGCTAATAATGTGAGTTAGATTCAACATAATAATAGTAATAAGTATGGTAATTGTCGTTCTATCGATCATATAAACATAATATGTCTAATAATATGAGTTAGGTTGATAATAATAAGAGTAATAAGTATAGTAATTGTCGTCCTATCGATCATATAAGCATAATATGGTTAATAATATGAGTTAGATTGATAACAGTGAGTGTAATAAGTATAGTAATTTTCGTTCTATCGATCATATAAGTTCAATATGGCTAATAATATGAGTTAGATTGATAATAATAAGAGTAATAAGTATAGTAATTGTCGTCCTATCGATCACATCTGCATAATATGGTTAATAATATGAGTTGGATTGATAATAGTGAGTGTAATAAGTATAGTAATTGTGGTTCTATCGGTCATATAAGCATAATATGGCTAATAATATGAGTTAGATTGATAATAATAAGAGTAATAAGTATAGTAATTGTCGTTCTATCGATCATATTTGCATAATATGGTTAATAATATGAGTTAGATTGATAAAAGTGAGTGTAATAAGTATAGTGATTGTCGTTTTGTCGATCACATAAGCACAATATGGCTAATAATATGAGTTAGATTGATAATAATAGGAGTAATAAGTATAGTAATTTTCATTCTATCGGTCATATTTGCATAACATGGTTAATAATATGAGTTAGGTTGATAAAAATAAGAATAACAAGTATAGTAATTGTCGTTCTATCGATCATTTAAGCATAATATGGCTAATAATATGAGTTAGATTGATAATAATAAGAGTAATAAGTATAGTAATTGTCGTCCTATCGATCATATAAGCATAATATGGCTAATAATATGAGTTAGGGTGATAATAATAAAAGTAGTGAGTATAGTAATTGTCGTTCTATCGATCATATAAGCATGATATGGCTAATAATATGAGTTAGATTGATAATAATAAGAGTAATAAGAATAGTAATTGTCGTTCAATCGATCATATCTGCATAATATGGTTAATAATATGAGTTAGATTGATAATAGTGAGTGTAATAGGTATAGTAATTGTCGGTCTATCGATCATATAAGCATAATATGGCTGATAATATGAGTTAGATTTATAATGATAAGAGTAATAAGTATAGCAATTGTCGTTCTATCGATCATATAAGCATAATATGGCTAATAATATGAGTTAGATTGATAATAATTAGAGTAATAAGTATAGTAATTGTCGTTCTATCGATCATATAAGCATAATATGGCTAATAATATGAGTTAGATTGATAATAATAAGAGTAATAAGTATAGTAATTGTCGTTCTATCGATCATATAAGCATAATATGGCTAATAATATGAGTTAGATTGATAACAATAAGAGTAATAAGTATAGTAATTGTCGTTCTATCGATCATATAAGCATAATATGGCTAATAATATGAGTTAGATGGATAATAATAGGAGTAATATGTATAGTAATTGTCGTTCTATCGATTATATCTGCATAATGTGGTAAATAATATGAGTTAGGTTGATAACAATAAGAGTAATAAGTATAGTAATTGTCGTTCTATCGATCATATAAGCATAATATGGCTAATAATATGAGTTATATTGATAATAATAAGAGTAATAGGTACAGTAATTATCGTTCTACCGATCATATAAGCATAATATGGCTAATAATATGAGTTAGATTAATAATAGTAAGAGTAATAAGTATAGTAATTATCGTTCTACCGATCATATAAGCATAATATGGTTAATAATATGTGTTAGATTAATAATAATAAGAGTAAAAAGTATAGTAATTATCGTTCTACCGATCATATAAGCATAATATGGCTAATAATATGAGTTAGGTTGATAACAATAAGAGTAATAAGTATAGTAATTGTCGTTCTATCGATCATATAAGCATAATATGGCTAATAATATGAGTTAGTTTGATAATAATAAGAGTAATAAGTATAGTAATTGTCGTTCTATCGATCATATAAGCATAATGTGGCTAATAATATGAGTTAGATTGATAATAATAAGAGTATTAGGTATAGTAATTATCGTTCTACCGATCATATAAGCATAATATGGCTAATAATATGAGTTAGATTGATAATAATAAGAGTAATAAGTATAGTAATTGTCGTCCTATCGATCACATCTGCATAATATGGTTAATAATATGAGTTGGATTGATAATAGTGAGTGTAATAAGTATAGGAATTGTGGTTCTATCGGTCATATAAGCATAATATGCCTAATAATATGAGTTAGATTGATAGTAATAAGAGTAATAAGTACAGTAATTTTGGTTCTATCGATCATATAAGCATAGTATGGCTAATAATATGAGTTAGATTGATAATAATAGGAGTAATATGTATAGTAATTGTCGTTCTATCGATCATATCTGCTTAATATGGTTAATAATATGAGTTGGATTGATAACAGTGAGTGTAATAAGTATAGTAATTGTCGTTCTATCGATCATATAAATTCAATATGGCTAATAATATGAGTTAGATTGATAATAATAAGAGTAAAAAGTATAGTAATTGTCGTTCTATCGATCATATAAGCATAATATGGCTAATAATATGAGTTAGATTAATAATAGTAAGAGTAATAGGTATAGTAATTATCGTTCTACCGATCATATAAGCATAATATGGTTAATAATATGAGTTAGATTAATAATAATAAGAGTAATGAGTATAGTAATTGTCGTACGATCGATCATATCTGCATAATATGGTTAATAATATGAGTTAGATTGATAATAATAGGAGTAATATGTATAGTAATTGTCGTTCTATCGATTATATCTGAATAATGTGGTAAATAATATGAGTTAGATTGATAATAGTGAGTGTAATAAGTATAGTAATTGTCGTTCTGTCGATCATATAAGCATAATATGGCTAATAATGTGAGTTAGATTCATAATAATAAGAGTAATAAGTATAGTAATTGTCGTTCTATCGATCATATAAACATAATATGGCTAATAATATGAGTTAGGTTGATAATAATAAGAGTAATAAGTATAGTAATTGTCGTCCTATCGATCATATAAGCATAATATGGCTAATAATATGAGTTAGATTGATAATGATAAGATTAATAAGTACAGTAATTGTCGTTCTATCGATCATATAAGCATAATATGGCTAATAATATGAGTTATATTGATAATGATACGAGTAATGAGTATAGTAATTATCGTTCTACCGATCATATAAGCATAAAATGGCTAATAATATGAGGTAGATTGATAATAATAAGAGTAATAATTATAGTAATTGTCGTCCTATCGATCATATAAGCATAATATGGTTAATAATATGAGTGAGATTGATAACAGTGAGTGTAATAAGTGTAGTGATTGTCGTTCTGTCGATCACATAAGCACAATATGGCTAATAATATGAGTTGGATTGATAATAATAAGAGTAATAAGTATAGTAATTGTGGTTCTATCGATCATATAAGCATAATATGGCTAATAATATGAGTTAGATTGATAATAATAAGAGTAATAAGTATAGCAATTGTCGTTCTATCGATGATATAAGCATAATATGGCTAATAATATGAGTTAGATTGATAATAATAAGAGTAATAAGTATAGTAATTGTGGATCTATCGATCATATAAGCATAATATGGCTAATAATATGAGTTAGATTGATAATAATAAGAGTAATAAGTATAGTAATTGTGGATCTATCGATCATATAAGCATAATATGGCTAATAATATGAGTTAGATTGATAATAATAAGAGTAATAAGTATAGTAATTGTCGTTCTACCGATCATATTTGCATAATATGGTTAATAATATGAGTTAGATTGATAACAGTGAGTGTAATAAGTATAGTGATTGTCGTTCTGTCGATCACATAAGCACAATATGGCTAATAATATGAGTTAGATTGATAATAATAGGAGTAGTAAGTATAGTAATTGTCATTCTGTCGGTCATATTTGCATAACATGGTTAATAATATGAGTTAGGTTGATAAAAATAAGAATAACAAGTATAGTAATTGTCGTTCTATCGATCATTTAAGCATAATATGGCTAATAATATGAGTTAGATTGATATTAATAAGAGTAATAAGTATAGTAATTGTCGTCCTATCGATCATATAAGCATAATATGGCTAATAATATGAGTTAGATTGATAATAATAAGAGTAATAAGTATAGTAATTGTCGTCCTATCGATCATATAAGCATAATATGGTTAATAATATGAGTTAGATTGATAACAGTGAGTGTAATAAGTATAGTGATTGTCGTTCTGTCGATCACATAAGCGCAATATGGCTAATAATATGAGTTAGATTGATAATAATAAGAGTAATAAGTATAGTAATTGTCGTTCTATCGATCATATAAGCATAATATGGTAAATAATATGAGTTAGATTGATAATGATAAGAGTAATAAGTACAGTAATTGTCGTCCTATCGATCATATAAGCATAATATGGCTAATAATATGAGTTAGATTGATAATAATAAGAGTAATAAGTATAGTAATTGTCGTCCTATCGATCATATAAGCATAATATGGTTAATAATATGAGTTACATTGATAACAGTGAGTGCAATATGTATAGTGATTGTCGTTCTGTCGATCACATAAGCACAATATGGCTAATAGTATGAGTTAGATTGATAATAATAAGAGTAATAAGTATAGTAATTGTCGTTCTATCGATCATATAAACATAATATGGCTAATAATATGAGCTAGGTTGATAATAATAAGAGTAATAAGTACAGTAATTGTCGTTCTATCGATCATATGAGCATAATATGGCTAATAATATGAGTTAGATTGATAATAATAAGTGTAATAAGTATGGTAATTGTCGTTCTATCGATCATATAAGCATAATATGGCTAATAATATGAGTTAGTTTGATAATAATAAGAGTAATAAGTATAGTAATTGTCGTTCTATCGATCATATAAGCATAATGTGGCTAATAATATGAGTTAGATTGATAATAATAAGAGTATTAGGTATAGTAATTATCGTTCTACCGATCATATAAGCATAATATGGCTAATAATATGAGTTAGATTGATAATAATAAGAGTAATAAGTATAGTAATTGTCGTCCTATCGATCACATCTGCATAATATGGTTAATAATATGAGTTGGATTGATAATAGTGAGTGTAATAAGTATAGGAATTGTGGTTCTATCGGTCATATAAGCATAATATGGCTAATAATATGAGTTAGATTGATAATAATAAGAGTAATAAGTACAGTAATTTTGGTTCTATCGATCATATAAGCATAATATGGCTAATAATATGAGTTAGATTGATAATAATAGGAGTAATATGTATAGTAATTGTCGTTCTATCGATGATATCTGCATAATGTGGTAAATAATATGAGTCGATTGATAATAGTGAGTGTAATAAGTATAGTCATTGTCGTTCTGTCGATCACATAAGCACAATATGGCTAATAATATGAGTTAGATTGATAATAATAGGAGTAATAAGTATAGTAATTGTCATTCTATCGGTCATATTTGCATAACATGGTTAATAATATGAGTTAGGTTGATAAAAATAAGAATAACAAGTATAGTAATTGTCGTTCTATCGATCATTTAAGCATAATATGGCTAATAATATGAGTTAGATTGATAATAATAAGAGTAATAAGTATAGTAATTGTCGTCCTATCGATCATATAAGCATAATATGGCTAATAATATGAGTTAGATTGATAATAATAAGAGTAATAAGTATAGTAATTGTCGTCCTATCGATCATATAAGCATAATATGGTTAATAATGTGAGTTAGATTGATAACAGTGAGTGTAATAAGTATAGTGATTGTCGTTCTGTCGATCACATAAGCACAATATGGCTAATAATATGAGTTAGATTGATAATAATAAGAGTAATAAGAATAGTAATTGTCGTTCTATCGATCATATAAGCATAATATGGCTAATAATATGAGTTAGATGGATAATAATAGGAGTAATATGTATAGTAATTGTCATTCTATTGATTATATCTGCATAATGTGGTAAATAATATGAGTTAGATTGATAATAGTGAGTGTAATAAGTATAGTAATTATCGTTCTACCGATCATATAAGCATAATATGGATAATAATATGTGTTAGATTAATAATAATAAGAGTAAAAAGTATAGTAATTATCGTTCTACCGATCATATAAGCATAATATGGTTAATAATATGAGTTAGGTTGATAACAATAAGAGTAATAAGTATAGTAATTGTCGTTCTATCGATCATATAAGCATAATATGGCTAATAATATGAGTTGGATTGATAATAGTGAGTGTAATAAGTATAGTAATTGTGGTTCTATCGGTCATATAAGCATAATATGGCTAATAATATGAGTTAGATTGATAATAATAAGAGTAATAAGTATAGTAATTGTCGTTCTATCGATCATATTTGCATAATATGGTTAATAATATGAGTTAGATTGATAACAGTGAGTGTAATAAGTAAAGTGATTGTCGTTCTGTCGATCACATAAGCACAATATGGCTAATAATATGAGTTAGATTGATAATAATAGGAGTAATAAGTATAGTAATTGTCATTCTATCGGTCATATTTGCATAACATGGTTAATAATATGAGTTAGGTTGATAAAAATAAGAATAACAAGTATAGTAATTGTCGTTCTATCGATCATTTAAGCATAATATGGCTAATAATATGAGTTAGATTGATAATAATAAGAGTAATAAGTATAGTAATTGTCGTCCTATCGATCATATAAGCATAATATGGCTAATAATATGAGTTAGGGTGATAATAATAAAAGTAGTGAGTATAGTAATTGTCGTTCTATCGATCATATAAGCATGATATGGCTAATAATATGAGTTAGATTGATAATAATAAGAGTAATAAGATTAGTAATTGTCGTTCAATCGATCATATCTGCATAATATGGTTAATTATATGAGTTAGATTGATAATAGTGAGTGTAATAGGTATAGTAATTGTCGTTCTATCGATCATATAAGCATAATATGGCTGATAATATGAGTTAGATTTATAATGATAAGAGTAATAAGTATAGCAATTGTCGTTCTATCGATCATATAAGCATAATATGGCTAATAATATGAGTTGGATTGATAATAGTGAGTGTAATAAGTATAGTAATTGTGGTTCTATCGGTCATATAAGCATAATATGGCTAATAATATGAGTTAGATTGATAATAATAAGAGTAATAAGTATAGTAATTGTCGTTCTATCGATCATATTTGCATAATATGGTTAATAATATGAGTTAGATTGATAACAGTGAGTGTAATAAGTAAAGTGATTGTCGTTCTGTCGATCACATAAGCACAATATGGCTAATAATATGAGTTAGATTGATAATAATAGGAGTAATAAGTATAGTAATTGTCATTCTATCGGTCATATTTGCATAACATGGTTAATAATATGAGTTAGGTTGATAAAAATAAGAATAACAAGTATAGTAATTGTCGTTCTATCGATCATTTAAGCATAATATGGCTAATAATATGAGTTAGATTGATAATAATAAGAGTAATAAGTATAGTAATTGTCGTCCTATCGATCATATAAGCATAATATGGCTAATAATATGAGTTAGGGTGATAATAATAAAAGTAGTGAGTATAGTAATTGTCGTTCTATCGATCATATAAGCATGATATGGCTAATAATATGAGTTAGATTGATAATAATAAGAGTAATAAGATTAGTAATTGTCGTTCAATCGATCATATCTGCATAATATGGTTAATTATATGAGTTAGATTGATAATAGTGAGTGTAATAGGTATAGTAATTGTCGTTCTATCGATCATATAAGCATAATATGGCTGATAATATGAGTTAGATTTATAATGATAAGAGTAATAAGTATAGCAATTGTCGTTCTATCGATCATATAAGCATAATATGGCTAATAATATGAGTTAGATTGATAATAATAAGAGTAATAAGTATAGGAATTGTCGTTCTATCGATCATATAAGCATAATATGGCTAATGATATGAGTTAGATTGATAATAATAAGAGTAATAAGTACAGTAATTGTCGTTCTATCGATGATATAAGCATAATATGGCTAATAATATGAGTTAGATTGATAATAATAAGAGTAATAAGTATAGTAATTGTGGATCTATCGATCATATAAGCATAATATGGCTAATAATATGAGTTAGATTGATAATAATAAGAGTAATAAGTATAGTAATTGTCGTTCTACCGATCATATTTGCATAATATGGTTAATAATATGAGTTAGATTGATAACAGTGAGTGTAATAAGTATAGTGATTGTCGTTCTGTCGATCACATAAGCACAATATGGCTAATAATATGAGTTAGATTGATAATAATAGGAGTAATAAGTATAGTAATTGTCATTCTATCGGTCATATTTGCATAACATGGTTAATAATATGAGTTAGGTTGATAAAAATAAGAATAACAAGTATAGTAATTGTCGTTCTATCGATCATTTAAGCATAATATGGCTAATAATATGAGTTAGATTGATAATAATAAGAGTAATAAGTATAGTAATTGTCGTCCTATCGATCATATAAGCATAATATGGTTAATAATGTGAGTTAGATTGATAACAGTGAGTGTAATAAGTATAGTTATTGTCGTTCTGTCGATCACATAAGCACAATATGGCTAATAGTATGAGTTAGATTGATAATAATAAGAGTAATAAGTATAGTAATTGTCGTTCTATCGATCATATAAGCATAATATGGCAAATAATATGAGTTAGATTGATAATGATAAGAGTAATAAGTACAGTAATTGTCGTCCTATCGATCATATAAGCATAATATGGCTAATAATATGAGTTAGATTGATAATAATAAGAGTAATAAGTATAGTAATTGTCGTCCTATCGATCATATAAGCATAATATGGTTAATAATATGAGTTAGATTGATAACAGTGAGTGTAATATGTATAGTGATTGTCGTTCTGTCGATCACATAAGCACAATATGGCTAATAGTATGAGTTAGATTGATAATAATAAGAGTAATAAGTATAGTAATTGTCGTTCTATCGATCATATAAACATAATATGGCTAATAATATGAGCTAGGTTGATAATAATAAGAGTAATAAGTACAGTAATTGTCGTTCTATCGATCATATGAGCATAATATGGCTAATAATATGAGTTAGATTGATAATAATAAGTGTAATAAGTATGGTAATTGTCGTTCTATCGATCATATAAGCATAATATGGCTAATAATATGAGTTAGTTTGATAATAATAAGAGTAATAAGTATAGTAATTGTCGTCCTATCGATCATATAAGCATAATATGGTTAATAATATGAGTTAGATTGATAACAGTGAGTGTAATATGTATAGTGATTGTCGTTCCGTCGATCACATAAGCACAATATGGCTAATAGTATGAGTTAGATTGATAATAATAAGAGTAATAAGTATAGTAATTGTCGTTCTATCGATCATATAAACATAATATGGCTAATAATATGAGCTAGGTTGATAATAATAAGAGTAATAAGTACAGTAATTGTCGTTCTATCGATCATATGAGCATAATATGGCTAATAATATGAGTTAGATTGATAATAATAAGTGTAATAAGTATGGTAATTGTCGTTCTATCGATCATATAAGCATAATATGGCTAATAATATGAGTTAGTTTGATAATAATAAGAGTAATAAGTATAGTAATTGTCGTTCTATCGATCATATAAGCATAATGTGGCTAATAATATGAGTAGATTGATAATAATAAGAGTATTAGGTATAGTAATTATCGTTCTACCGATCATATAAGCATAATATGGCTAATAATATGAGTTAGATTGATAATAATAAGAGTAATAAGTATAGTAATTGTCGTCCTATCGATCACATCTGCATAATATGGTTAATAATATGAGTTGGATTGATAATAGTGAGTGTAATAAGTATAGGAATTGTGGTTCTATCGGTCATATAAGCATAATATGGCTAATAATATGAGTTAGATTGATAGTAATAAGAGTAATAAGTACAGTAATTTTGGTTCTATCGATCATATAAGCATAGTATGGCTAATAATATGAGTTAGATTGATAATAATAGGAGTAATATGTATAGTAATTGTCGTTCTATCGATGATATCTGCATAATGTGGTAAACAATATGAGTCGATTGATAATAGTGAGTGTAATAAGTATAGTCATTGTCGTTCTGTCGATCACATAAGCACAATATGGCTAATAACATGAGTTAGATTGATAATAATAAGAGTAATAAGTATAGTAATTGTCGTTCTATCGATCATATAAGCATAATATGGCTAATAATATGAGTTAGATTGATAATAATAAGAGTAATAAGTATAGTAATTGTCGTTCTATCGATCATATAAGCATAATATGGCTAATAATATGAGTTAGATTGATAATGATAAGAGTAATAAGTACAGTAATTTTGGTTCTATCGATCATATAAGCATAATATGGCTAATAATATGAGTTAGATGGATAATAATAGGAGTAATATGTATAGTAATTGTCGTTCTATCGATTATATCTGCATAATGTGGTAAATAATATGAGTTAGATTGATAACAGTGAGTGTAATAAGTATAGTAATTGTCGTTCTATCGATCATATAAGTTCAATATGGCTAATAATATGAGTTAGATTGATAATAATAAGAGTAAAAAGTATAGTAATTGTCGTTCTATCGATCATATAAGCATAATATGGCTAATAATATGAGTTAGATTAATAATAGTAAGAGTAATAAGTATAGTAATTGTCGTTCTATCGATCATATCAGCATAATATGGCTAATAATATGAGTTAGATTGATAATAATAAGAGTAATAATTATAGTAATTGTCGTCCTATCGATCATATAAGCATAATATGGTTAATAATATGAGTTAGATTGATAACAGTGAGTGTAATAAGTATAGTGATTGTCGTTCTGTCGATCACATAAGCACAATATGGCTAATAGTATGAGTTAGATTGATAATAATAAGAGTAATAAGTATAGTAATTGTCGTTCTATCGATCATATAAACATAATATGGCTAATAATATGAGCTAGGTTGATAATAATAAGAGTAATAAGTACAGTAATTGTCGTTCTATCGATCATATGAGCATAATATGGCTAATAATATGAGTTAGATTGATAATAATAAGTGTAATAAGTATGGTAATTGTCGTTCTATCGATCATATAAGCATAATATGGCTAATAATATGAGTTAGATTAATAATAGTAAGAGTAATAGGTATAGTAATTGTCGTTCTATCGATCATATCTGCTTAATATGGTTAATAATATGAGTTGGATTGATAACAGTGAGTGTAATAAGTATAGTAATTGTCGTTCTATCGATCATATAAATTCAATATGGCTAATAATATGAGTTAGATTGATAATAATAAGAGTAAAAAGTATAGTAATTGTCGTTCTATCGATCATATAAGCATAATATGGCTAATAATATGAGTTAGATTAATAATAGTAAGAGTAATAGGTATAGTAATTATCGTTCTACCGATCATATAAGCATAATATGGTTAATAATATGAGTTAGATTGATAACAGTGAGTGTAATAAGTATAGTGATTGTCGTTCTGTCGATCACATAAGCACAATATGGCTAATAGTATGAGGTAGATTGATAATAATAAGAGTAATAATTATAGTAATTGTCGTCCTATCGATCATATAAGCATAATATGGTTAATAATATGAGTGAGATTGATAACAGTGAGTGTAATAAGTATAGTGATTGTCGTTCTGTCGATCACATAAGCACAATATGGCTAATAATATGAGTTGGATTGATAATAATAAGAGTAATAAGTATAGTAATTGTGGTTCTATCGATCATATAAGCATAATATGGCTAATAATATGAGTTAGATTGATAATAATAAGAGTAATAAGTATAGCAATTGTCGTTCTATCGATGATATAAGCATAATATGGCTAATAATATGAGTTAGATTGATAATAATAAGAGTAATAAGTATAGTAATTGTGGATCTATCGATCATATAAGCATAATATGGCTAATAATATGAGTTAGATTGATAATAATAAGAGTAATAAGTATAGTAATTGTGGATCTATCGATCATATAAGCATAATATGGCTAATAATATGAGTTAGATTGATAATAATAAGAGTAATAAGTATAGTAATTGTCGTTCTACCGATCATATTTGCATAATATGGTTAATAATATGAGTTAGATTGATAACAGTGAGTGTAATAAGTATAGTGATTGTCGTTCTGTCGATCACATAAGCACAATATGGCTAATAATATGAGTTAGATTGATAATAATAGGAGTAATAAGTATAGTAATTGTCATTCTATCGGTCATATTTGCATAACATGGTTAATAATATGAGTTAGGTTGATAAAAATAAGAATAACAAGTATAGTAATTGTCGTTCTATCGATCATTTAAGCATAATATGGCTAATAATATGAGTTAGATTGATAATAATAAGAGTAACAAGTATAGTAATTGTCGTCCTATCGATCATATAAGCATAATATGGCTAATAATATGAGTTAGATTGATAATAATAAGAGTAATAAGTATAGTAATTGTCGTCCTATCGATCATATAAGCATAATATGGTTAATAATATGAGTTAGATTGATAACAGTGAGTGTAATAAGTATAGTGATTGTCGTTCTGTCGATCACATAAGCGCAATATGGCTAATAATATGAGTTAGATTGATAATAATAAGAGTAATAAGTATAGTAATGGTCGTTCTATCGATCATATAAGCATAATATGGTAAATAATATGAGTTAGATTGATAATGATAAGAGTAATAAGCACAGTAATTGTCGTCCTATCGATCATATAAGCATAATATGGCTAATAATATGAGTTAGATTGATAATAATAAGAGTAATAAGTATAGTAATTGTCGTCCTATCGATCATATAAGCATAATATGGTTAATAATATGAGTTAGATTGATAACAGTGAGTGCAATATGTATAGTGATTGTCGTTCTGTCGATCACATAAGCACAATATGGCTAATAGTATGAGTTAGATTGATAATAATAAGAGTAATAAGTATAGTAATTGTCGTTCTATCGATCATATAAACATAATATGGCTAATAATATGAGCTAGGTTGATAATAATAAGAGTAATAAGTACAGTAATTGTCGTTCTATCGATCATATGAGCATAATATGGCTAATAATATGAGTTAGATTGATAATAATAAGTGTAATAAGTATGGTAATTGTCGTTCTATCGATCATATAAGCATAATATGGCTAATAATATGAGTTAGTTTGATAATAATAAGAGTAATAAGTATAGTAATTGTCGTTCTATCGATCATATAAGCATAATGTGGCTAATAATATGAGTTAGATTGATAATAATAAGAGTATTAGGTATAGTAATTATCGTTCTACCGATCATATAAGCATAATATGGCTAATAATATGAGTTAGATTGATAATAATAAGAGTAATAAGTATAGTAATTGTCGTCCTATCGATCACATCTGCATAATATGGTTAATAATATGAGTTGGATTGATAATAGTGAGTGTAATAAGTATAGGAATTGTGGTTCTATCGGTCATATAAGCATAATATGGCTAATAATATGAGTTAGATTGATAATAATAAGAGTAATAAGTACAGTAATTTTGGTTCTATCGATCATATAAGCATAATATGGCTAATAATATGAGTTAGATTGATAATAATAGGAGTAATATGTATAGTAATTGTCGTTCTATCGATGATATCTGCATAATGTGGTAAATAATATGAGTCGATTGATAATAGTGAGTGTAATAAGTATAGTCATTGTCGTTCTGTCGATCACATAAGCACAATATGGCTAATAATATGAGTTAGATTGATAATAATAGGAGTAATAAGTATAGTAATTGTCATTCTATCGGTCATATTTGCATAACATGGTTAATAATATGAGTTAGGTTGATAAAAATAAGAATAACAAGTATAGTAATTGTCGTTCTATCGATCATTTAAGCATAATATGGCTAATAATATGAGTTAGATTGATAATAATAAGAGTAATAAGTATAGTAATTGTCGTCCTATCGATCATATAAGTATAATATGGCTAATAATATGAGTTAGATTGATAATAATAAGAGTAATAAGTATAGTAATTGTCGTCCTATCGATCATATAAGCATAATATGGTTAATAATGTGAGTTAGATTGATAACAGTGAGTGTAATAAGTATAGTGATTGTCGTTCTGTCGATCACATAAGCACAATATGGCTAATAATATGAGTTAGATTGATAATAATAAGAGTAATAAGAATAGTAATTGTCGTTCTATCGATCATATAAGCATAATATGGCTAATAATATGAGTTAGATGGATAATAATAGGAGTAATATGTATAGTAATTGTCATTCTATCGATTATATCTGCATAATGTGGTAAATAATATGAGTTAGATTGATAATAGTGAGTGTAATAAGTATAGTAATTATCGTTCTACCGATCATATAAGCATAATATGGTTAATAATATGTGTTAGATTAATAATAATAAGAGTAAAAAGTATAGTAATTATCGTTCTACCGATCATATAAGCATAATATGGTTAATAATATGAGTTAGGTTGATAACAATAAGAGTAATAAGTATAGTAATTGTCGTTCTATCGATCATATAAGCATAATATGGCTAATAATATGAGTTGGATTGATAATAGTGAGTGTAATAAGTATAGTAATTGTGGTTCTATCGGTCATATAAGCATAATATGGCTAATAATATGAGTTAGATTGATAATAATAAGAGTAATAAGTATAGTAATTGTCGTTCTATCGATCATATTTGCATAATATGGTTAATAATATGAGTTAGATTGATAACAGTGAGTGTAATAAGTAAAGTGATTGTCGTTCTGTCGATCACATAAGCACAATATGGCTAATAATATGAGTTAGATTGATAATAATAGGAGTAATAAGTATAGTAATTGTCATTCTATCGGTCATATTTGCATAACATGGTTAATAATATGAGTTAGGTTGATAAAAATAAGAATAACAAGTATAGTAATTGTCGTTCTATCGATCATTTAAGCATAATATGGCTAATAATATGAGTTAGATTGATAATAATAAGAGTAATAAGTATAGTAATTGTCGTCCTATCGATCATATAAGCATAATATGGCTAATAATATGAGTTAGGGTGATAATAATAAAAGTAGTGAGTATAGTAATTGTCGTTCTATCGATCATATAAGCATGATATGGCTAATAATATGAGTTAGATTGATAATAATAAGAGTAATAAGATTAGTAATTGTCGTTCAATCGATCATATCTGCACAATATGGTTAATTATATGAGTTAGATTGATAATAGAGAGTGTAATAGGTATAGTAATTGTCGTTCTATCGATCATATAAGCATAATATGGCTGATAATATGAGTTAGATTTATAATGATAAGAGTAATAAGTATAGCAATTGTCGTTCTATCGATCATATAAGCATAATATGGCTAATAATATGAGTTAGATTGATAATAATAAGAGTAATAAGTATAGGAATTGTCGTTCTATCGATCATATAAGCATAATATGGCTAATGATATGAGTTAGATTGATAATAATAAGAGTAATAAGTACAGTAATTGTCGTTCTATCGATGATATAAGCATAATATGGCTAATAATATGAGTTAGATTGATAATAATAAGAGTAATAAGTATAGTAATTGTGGATCTATCGATCATATAAGCATAATATGGCTAATAATATGAGTTAGATTGATAATAATAAGAGTAATAAGTATAGTAATTGTCGTTCTACCGATCATATTTGCATAATATGGTTAATAATATGAGTTAGATTGATAACAGTGAGTGTAATAAGTATAGTGATTGTCGTTCTGTCGATCACATAAGCACAATATGGCTAATAATATGAGTTAGATTGATAATAATAGGAGTAATAAGTATAGTAATTGTCATTCTATCGGTCATATTTGCATAACATGGTTAATAATATGAGTTAGGTTGATAAAAATAAGAATAACAAGTATAGTAATTGTCGTTCTATCGATCATTTAAGCATAATATGGCTAATAATATGAGTTAGATTGATAATAATAAGAGTAATAAGTATAGTAATTGTCGTCCTATCGATCATATAAGCATAATATGGCTAATAATATGAGTTAGGGTGATAATAATAAAAGTAGTGAGTATAGTAATTGTCGTTCTATCGATCATATAAGCATGATATGGCTAATAATATGAGTTAGATTGATAATAATAAGAGTAATAAGAATAGTAATTGTCGTTCAATCGATCATATCTGCATAATATGGTTAATAATATGAGTTAGATTGATAATAGTGAGTGTAATAGGTATAGTAATTGTCGTTCTATCGATCATATAAGCATAATATGGCCGATAATATGAGTTAGATTTATAATGATAAGAGTAATAAGTATAGCAATTGTCGTTCTATCGATCATATAAGCATAATATGGCTAATAACATGAGTTAGATTGATAATAATAAGAGTAATAAGTATAGTAATTGTCGTTCTATCGATCATATAAGCATAATATGGCTAATAATATGAGTTAGATTGATAATAATAAGAGTAATAAGTATAGTAATTGTCGTTCTATCGATCATATAAGCATAATATGGCTAATAATATGAGTTAGATTGATAATGATAAGAGTAATAAGTACAGTAATTTTGGTTCTATCGATCATATAAGCATAATATGGCTAATAATATGAGTTAGATGGATAATAATAGGAGTAATATGTATAGTAATTGTCGTTCTATCGATTATATCTGCATAATGTGGTAAATAATATGAGTTAGATTGATAACAGTGAGTGTAATAAGTATAGTAATTGTCGTTCTATCGATCATATAAGTTCAATATGGCTAATAATATGAGTTAGATTGATAATAATAAGAGTAAAAAGTATAGTAATTGTCGTTCTATCGATCATATAAGCATAATATGGCTAATAATATGAGTTAGATTAATAATAGTAAGAGTAATAAGTATAGTAATTGTCGTTCTATCGATCATATCAGCATAATATGGCTAATAATATGAGTTAGATTGATAATAATAAGAGTAATAAGTATAGTAATTGTCGTTCTACCGATCATATTTGCATAATATGGTTAATAATATGAGTTAGATTGATAACAGTGAGTGTAATAAGTATAGTGATTGTCGTTCTGTCGATCACATAAGCACAATATGGCTAATAATATGAGTTAGATTGATAATAATAGGAGTAATAAGTATAGTAATTGTCATTCTATCGGTCATATTTGCATAACATGGTTAATAATATGAGTTAGGTTGATAAAAATAAGAATAACAAGTATAGTAATTGTCGTTCTATCGATCATTTAAGCATAATATGGCTAATAATATGAGTTAGATTGATAATAATAAGAGTAACAAGTATAGTAATTGTCGTCCTATCGATCATATAAGCATAATATGGCTAATAATATGAGTTAGATTGATAATAATAAGAGTAATAAGTATAGTATTTGTCGTCCTATCGATCATATAAGCATAATATGGTTAATAATATGAGTTAGATTGATAACAGTGAGTGTAATAAGTATAGTGATTGTCGTTCTGTCGATCACATAAGCGCAATATGGCTAATAATATGAGTTAGATTGATAATAATAAGAGTAATAAGTATAGTAATTGTCGTTCTATCGATCATATAAGCATAATATGGTAAATAATATGAGATAGATTGATAATGATAAGAGTAATAAGTACAGTAATTGTCGTCCTATCGATCATATAAGCATAATATGGCTAATAATATGAGTTAGATTGATAATAATAAGAGTAATAAGTATAGTAATTGTCGTCCTATCGATCATATAAGCATAATATGGTTAATAATATGAGTTAGATTGATAACAGTGAGTGCAATATGTATAGTGATTGTCGTTCTGTCGATCACATAAGCACAATATGGCTAATAGTATGAGTTAGATTGATAATAATAAGAGTAATAAGTATAGTAATTGTCGTTCTATCGATCATATAAACATAATATGGCTAATAATATGAGCTAGGTTGATAATAATAAGAGTAATAAGTACAGTAATTGTCGTTCTATCGATCATATGAGCATAATATGGCTAATAATATGAGTTAGATTGATAATAATAAGTGTAATAAGTATGGTAATTGTCGTTCTATCGATCATATAAGCATAATATGGCTAATAATATGAGTTAGTTTGATAATAATAAGAGTAATAAGTATAGTAATTGTCGTTCTATCGATCATATAAACATAATGTGGCTAATAATATGAGTTAGATTGATAATAATAAGAGTATTAGGTATAGTAATTATCGTTCTACCGATCATATAAGCATAATATGACTAATAATATGAGTTAGATTGATAATAATAAGAGTAATAAGTATAGTAATTGTCGTCCTATCGATCACATCTGCATAATATGGTTAATAATATGAGTTGGATTGATAATAGTGAGTGTAATAAGTATAGGAATTGTGGTTCTATCGGTCATATAAGCATAATATGGCTAATAATATGAGTTAGATTGATAATAATAGGAGTAATATGTATAGTAATTGTCGTTCTATCGATGATATCTGCATAATGTGGTAAATAATATGAGTCGATTGATAATAGTGAGTGTAATAAGTATAATCATTGTCGTTCTGTCGATCACATAAGCACAATATGGCTAATAATATGTGTTAGATTGATAATAATAGGAGTAATAAGTATAGTAATTGTCATTCTATCGGTCATATTTGCATAACATGGTTAATAATATGAGTTAGGTTGATAAAAATAAGAATAACAAGTATAGTAATTGTCGTTCTATCGATCATTTAAGCATAATATGGCTAATAATATGAGTTAGATTGATAATAATAAGAGTAATAAGTATAGTAATTGTCGTCCTATCGATCATATAAGCATAATATGGCTAATAATATGAGTTAGATTGATAATAATAAGAGTAATAAGTATAGTAATTGTCGTCCTAGCGATCATATAAGCATAATATGGTTAATAATGTGAGTTAGATTGATAACAGTGAGTGTAATAAGTATAGTGATTGTCGTTCTGTCGATCACATAAGCACAATATGGCTAATAATATGAGTTAGATTGATAATAATAAGAGTAATAAGAATAGTAATTGTCGTTCTATCGATCATATAAGCATAATATGGCTAATAATATGAGTTAGATGGATAGTAATAGGAGTAATATGTATAGTAATTGTCATTCTATCGATTATATCTGCATAATGTGGTAAATAATATGAGTTAGATTGATAATAGTGAGTGTAATAAGTATAGTAATTATCGTTCTACCGATCATATAAGCATAATATGGTTAATAATATGTGTTAGATTAATAATAATAAGAGTAAAAAGTATAGTAATTATCGTTCTACCGATCATATAAGCATAATATGGTTAATAATATGAGTTAGGTTGATAACAATAAGAGTAATAAGTATAGTAATTGTCGTTCTATCGATCATATAAGCATAATATGGCTAATAATATGAGTTGGATTGATAATAGTGAGTGTAATAAGTATAGTAATTGTGGTTCTATCGGTCATATAAGCATAATATGGCTAATAATATGAGTTAGATTGATAATAATAAGAGTAATAAGTATAGTAATTGTCGTTCTATCGATCATATTTGCATAATATGGTTAATAATATGAGTTAGATTGATAACAGTGAGTGTAATAAGTAAAGTGATTGTCGTTCTGTCGATCACATAAGCACAATATGGCTAATAATATGAGTTAGATTGATAATAATAGGAGTAATAAGTATAGTAATTGTCATTCTATCGGTCATATTTGCATAACATGGTTAATAATATGAGTTAGGTTGATAAAAATAAGAATAACAAGTATAGTAATTGTCGTTCTATCGATCATTTAAGCATAATATGGCTAATAATATGAGTTAGATTGATAATAATAAGAGTAATAAGTATAGTAATTGTCGTCCTATCGATCATATAAGCATAATATGGCTAATAATATGAGTTAGGGTGATAATAATAAAAGTAGTGAGTATAGTAATTGTCGTTCTATCGATCATATAAGCATGATATGGCTAATAATATGAGTTAGATTGATAATAATAAGAGTAATAAGATTAGTAATTGTCGTTCAATCGATCATATCTGCATAATATGGTTAATTATATGAGTTAGATTGATAATAGTGAGTGTAATAGGTATAGTAATTGTCGTTCTATCGATCATATAAGCATAATATGGCTGATAATATGAGTTAGATTTATAATGATAAGAGTAATAAGTATAGCAATTGTCGTTCTATCGATCATATAAGCATAATATGGCTAATAATATAAGTTAGATTGATAATAATAAGAGTAATAAGTATAGGAATTGTCATTCTATCGATCATATAAGCATAATATGGCTAATGATATGAGTTAGATTGATAATAATAAGAGTAATAAGTACAGTAATTGTCGTTCTATCGATGATATAAGCATAATATGGCTAATAATATGAGTTAGATTGATAATAATAAGAGTAATAAGTATAGTAATTGTGGATCTATCGATCATATAAGCATAATATGGCTAATAATATGAGTTAGATTGATAATAATAAGAGTAATAAGTATAGTAATTGTCGTTCTACCGATCATATTTGCATAATATGGTTAATAATATGAGTTAGATTGATAACAGTGAGTGTAATAAGTATAGTGATTGTCGTTCTGTCGATCACATAAGCACAATATGGCTAATAATATGAGTTAGATTGATAATAATAGGAGTAATAAGTATAGTAATTGTCATTCTATCGGTCATATTTGCATAACATGGTTAATAATATGAGTTAGGTTGATAAAAATAAGAATAACAAGTATAGTAATTGTCGTTCTATCGATCATTTAAGCATAATATGGCTAATAATATGAGTTAGATTGATAATAATAAGAGTAATAAGTATAGTAATTGTCGTCCTATCGATCATATAAGCATAATATGGCTAATAATATGAGTTAGGGTGATAATAATAAAAGTAGTGAGTATAGTAATTGTCGTTCTATCGATCATATAAGCATGATATGGCTAATAATATGAGTTAGATTGATAATAATAAGAGTAATAAGAATAGTAATTGTCGTTCAATCGATCATATCTGCATAATATGGTTAGTAATATGAGTTAGATTGATAATAGTGAGTGTAATAGGTATAGTAATTGTCGTTCTATCGATCATATAAGCATAATATGGCCGATAATATGAGTTAGATTTATAATGATAAGAGTAATAAGTATAGCAATTGTCGTTCTATCGATCATATAAGCATAATATGGCTAATAACATGAGTTAGATTGATAATAATAAGAGTAATAAGTATAGTAATTGTCGTTCTATCGATCATATAAGCATAATATGGCTAATAATATGAGTTAGATTGATAATAATAAGAGTAATAAGTATAGTAATTGTCGTTCTATCGATCATATAAGCATAATATGGCTAATAATATGAGTTAGATTGATAATGATAAGAGTAATAAGTACAGTAATTTTGGTTCTATCGATCATATAAGCATAATATGGCTAATAATATGAGTTAGATGGATAATAATAGGAGTAATATGTATAGTAATTGTCGTTCTATCGATTATATCTGCATAATGTGGTAAATAATATGAGTTAGATTGATAACAGTGAGTGTAATAAGTATAGTAATTGTCGTTCTATCGATCATATAAGTTCAATATGGCTAATAATATGAGTTAGATTGATAATAATAAGAGTAAAAAGTATAGTAATTGTCGTTCTATCGATCATATAAGCATAATATGGCTAATAATATGAGTTAGATTAATAATAGTAAGAGTAATAAGTATAGTAATTGTCGTTCTATCGATCATATCAGCATAATATGGCTAATAATATGAGTTAGATTGATAATAATAAGAGTAATAAGTATAGTAATTGTCGTTCTACCGATCATATTTGCATAATATGGTTAATAATATGAGTTAGATTGATAACAGTGAGTGTAATAAGTATAGTGATTGTCGTTCTGTCGATCACATAAGCACAATATGGCTAATAATATGAGTTAGATTGATAATAATAGGAGTAATAAGTATAGTAATTGTCATTCTATCGGTCATATTTGCATAACATGGTTAATAATATGAGTTAGGTTGATAAAAATAAGAATAACAAGTATAGTAATTGTCGTTCTATCGATCATTTAAGCATAATATGGCTAATAATATGAGTTAGATT